>NW_021319472.1:44636-80022 GCF_001605985.2 Dendrobium catenatum
GATGTAAGACCTATCCGAGGTTGTATGTCGGAGCACTGCTCGACGACGTTAACCTGTATGGATGAGGTCGGATCAAATCCCTTGGGATTGATCGTCCGGTGATTGAGATACAATACGGATTGTGTATTTCTTGAATCACGGAGAAAGAGTTTGAGAAATTTTTTCTTATCTTTCATAAGAGAAAAAAATCATATCACAACAACATGAACATTCTATTACTGTATCACATAAGATAGTACAATAGTTCTCTAGTACGACTTACAAATTACAAAGTACTCAACACACAAGATTTACGTATGGTGACAATACAACAACTTTTAACTTAGAAGAATACAATAGAGATATCAAAGTAGTACCATACTCAACATAGAAAGGGACAACAAGACAAGTAGAATTGCTAATACAAATCTGCTAAGTGCATGATCATTCAATCTCTCCAACCATTTGAATAGTATTCAATGGTTGCCTTTGTTGTTGACTTTGCCCCCAAGCGGGACGAGCTTCCTCTATGGTAGGTGAATCTTGAATAAATTATTGAAGGTAGCCCTGGCGGATAAGCCTTTCAATCTCATCCTTGAGTTGCTTGCAGGCTTCGGTAGTGTGACCACGGCTACGATGAAAGTGACAGTACTGATCTGTATTTTCTGCTCGAGATGTATTGAGTGGGGTATACTCCTCCTGTCGGGGTTCCCATCGTGGTGACGAAGACCTATGAGATAGATTATTCTTCCCATGCTTTTTCTGCTGTGAGAAAGAATTATCCATCCCAGGTGCACCTTTACGATTCCCGCTGATTTGCTCAAACTGCTTCCTGTGAGCATTTATAGCTTCATCTGCAGAGATTTGTGCCTCCACGTGATGGATTAAGTCAGCGTATGAATGGATGGTGTCTCGCATAAGGGCCAAATAGAAGGGGCCAGGATGAAGACTTCCAAGAAAGATCCCTCTGAGTAATTCGAGGTCTACTCCTGGAATCTGTCGTGCTTCAGTGGAAAATCACTAAAAATACTCCTTCAACGATTCTCCCTCGTTTTGGTGGATCCTAGAGAGGTGGGAAGAATCCTTAGCAATTCTTCGATTAGCCACAAATTGTTCGACGAATACTTTAGCCAATTTGACAAATGAGGGGATCATTCCAGGTGGAAGCGAATAGAACCACATTCGGGCCTGTCCTTTAAGGGTGGCTGGAAAGACCTGGCAGAGGAGCGCGTCTGATGCTCGTTGAATATGCATGATAGTTCTATAGTAGTCGATATGCTCATACGGGTCGGTCGTCCCGTCGTAGGACTCAACGTTTGGTACTTTGAATCCGACCGGAATGGGGTGCTGAAGAATGGCTTCAATTAGAGGTGATGATTCCTGGAAGTTTCCCTGTTGGAGAGCATGCCTCACATCTCCTCGGGGGAACTCTTCTCGTACCAATCTTCGTAGCTCGCGACATAGGACATTGTGAGGGAGTTCCGTAATGTGTGGTTGGGGAGAGCCTTCTGGGAGATCCGAAAAAATGCGAGGATGTGTTGAACTCGCTGTATCGGCAAGTTCATCTTCCTGTCGTGATTGAGGATGTCTCCTAGGTGGAGGAAGGTGAATTTCTTCTTAACAATGCTCGAATTGAACATCTTCAACCCTTGGTGGATCCCGAGGGCGAAGGACCTCCTCCAACGTCGGCTGTCGATCATCTCGTAGGAGTTGAAGGATCTCGTTCTGAGATTCTTCCATCTTCCGAATTCTTTTTGCTAAAGAAGGTCCCGAGGTCTCTCCTCGTCAAAATCGGAGACCGTTTGGTAACTCAAATTGCAGTTTGAACCTTCCAACAGCGCTTTGAGCCCTTGATTCGGACTCATTTGGGCTCGGATTGGGTTGATCTTGGTGTCGTTGGATTCGTATTTCCGAGACGCTCAGTTTGACTTTAAGCTTGCTGAAATCGGAGTTTGGGTGCTCCCAAAATTAATTTTTTAAGTTTCCAACTAGCTTTTGCCTCGAGATTCGTGCCCGATCAAGATAATTTTGTGATGACGTATCAATGCTTATGTAAATTTTGGAAAAAAAAAAGTTAAAATCAATGTCTACATATTTTTGGAAAACTCATAAATCATTTTGATTTCATTTCATTTCCTACACTTCCTTCAATCCAAAAAAGCATACTTAGTTTAAAATACCTAATTTTGAGTCACAATGTACATATGAATGTCAAGAATTTGAATTATAATTGAGATCAAGAAAAAAGAAAAGTATAGTACTTTGCTTATTCAAGCTCAAATCATAATTAATTAGCTAAGTCTGATTCAAATAGAGATTTAATAGCCATTAGTTATATATAGATTGGATTAAGAGAATTTGAGTCGGACTTAGGAGTGCATCTGAGTCATGTTGAATTGTTAGCTAGCTTCGGCTCTACTCTCATGATTCAAGCTCAATGAGCTTATGAGCAAAGCTTGAGACAACCTGACTTGAAAAGTTAGCTTGTAAATTAGCTTGTTTAGAAAAAAAAAACTTAAAAATATACGTGAATTCAATAATTTTAGCATAAAGTTTTTTTAAAAAAATATTTAAAAACTACATATCTCATTTTTTTAAAGTAAATTTTTATTCTTTTTATTATGTTATTATAATAACCTATTGAATATAAATCATTTTATCTCTTTCATAACAAAAAAAGTCGACTCGAATTCATAAAATAACCTAGAACTCTACTATTAATCAAGCATAATATTTATCTATACGAGATTCGGACTCAACTTGAATTATTTATGGCCCTAATAAATCACAATTTAGAATTAGATGTGGTCTCTATCACATGATTACAATCCTAAATCTTATCACTTTCATAACAAAAAAGCCGACTTGAATTCATAAAATAACCTAGAACTCTATTTTTAATCAAGCATAATATTTATCTATACGAGATTCGGACTCAACTTGAATTATTTATGACCCTAATAAATCACAATTTATAATTAGATGTGGTTTTATCACATGATTACAATCCTAATCAAGGTCTAAATTAAACTCTTATTGTACATGAGATGTAGTCAAAGAAAGAATCAAATTAAAAATAAAATAAAATTGTAGAGGATCTTAGTTGTTGGACATTCAATGAACCTAATTAAATACTTTAGAAGGCTTTGGAAATTTTCTTTTAAGGATTAAAGAAAACAAACATTAAGTGAGAATCTCATAAAAGCATATTGGTAGAAATCATCACAGCTTTATATATTCTCTGAAAAAAGGCTAACAAGAAAGATTGTAAGGGTTGTAAATTAAGAAAAAAAGAAAATTATTATTATATAAAATAATTAGTAATTAATGATGTATTAAATAATTTATGATTATTAGTGGGATAATCATGTTGATTATGATCAATAATTATTATTTTAACTATTAACAACCTTTACTTAAACTATTATTAATGAAAATTTAAATTCAAATCTTACCATTTCCTAAATTTATTTAAAGTTGATGCATTGCATTCAAAATTAAAATCAAATTATATTGTTTAATTTGAAGGATATTCTTATTTAAAAAAATTCAAATTAAATTTTTTTATTTCAACAATCATATAATTTATAATTCTTATTGATTATAAATGATATGGATAATATAATATTTCTCATTTCTTTAAAGGAAAGACATTATTTTAAATTTGTATGAATAAATAATTTGATAGAATGAAAGGAGTGTTTTAATGGGCTAGCGGTGGTAGGCCACAATCAAGGCAAACTAAATATATTTCCTCTAATTTTGAGATTATGATATTCTCTACTAAAAAGCATGCAAATATTGCATCCTCACTATAATAGAACATATAGAATGTGAAGGACAGTCACAAATAGAGGTGCAAATGAGTTGAGTTATGTATGAGCTACTCCTAACTTGCGATAATCTATTATAACAATGGATATGGGAAGGAGGATTATGATTTATCTTCTTACTTCTTGCTCCAAGGAATGAGCTCATAGTAGCTCTTCTCATGCCCATTTCAAGCAAACTAATCTTCTCAAGAAACTTTGTAGAAGATAAAACTATTGAAGTATTTTACATATTGATTAATTACTTGTAAATATCATAGTTCAATTCATTCATTCATTATGTGGGATTGTTACACACTTGTATTTTAAATTATGTAAACCTTGGATAGAATAGAGATGTGATCAACATTCAAATGGAATAAAGGATGAATGACCATTAATATATAAAATAATTGATTTATTTTATTATTTGTTTCCCTCTTAATTCACCATCTTTCTTCTCTTGACCAATATCTCTTCACCTTTTTTATTGGATGAAGAGAATGACCATCTTCGTTATTATCTGATACTTCAGATGTATAATTAAATGGAAAGCCAATTTGTTGTTTTTCATTTGCTCTTAATATTATTTGTAGTCATAGAAATGAAGGATTGGTTTGATGATATGATCACCGATATTTTTAATTTGTGAATGATGAGTAAAGAATTGTGAAGTCTAAGGTTAAAAGCCACTTCTGAAGAGCAAATAGAAATAAAATCATGCCCAAAACTGCTATTTGAAAGCAACTTTCATATTTTTCTTAGTAATCCTCAATATGAACAGAGGCAAATTTGAATTGAATTCTTTGGGTTTGGCAAAAGTTTTTAATATTCTTTTAGTGAACAATGTCCCATTATTAGTGATGAAGGTCACTAGGAATCCGTAATCATAGATTATATTAGACTAGATAAAAAATTGTTGTTTAGTACTTTAATGGTATTTTTTTTAGTTCGTTTGCCTCAATCTATTTGGAGAAGTAGTTGACCTTTACTGGGAAAAAATTTCCTAGGCTTATGGAAGGTGGGAATGTTCATATCAAGTAATCCCTCAAACGGTGAATGGGTAAGGGTTGGAAATTTATTAAATTTATGTGATAGTTGTAGCTACATTAAGGCAAATTCTTGGCATTATAGTCATTTTTTGTTAAAAGCTTCTGAATGTTAGCTAAAATTTGTCCAAATTATTTTAGTTGAGAATCTTTTGTGTTAGATTCCTCTCTCTAGATTAACTTTTGCACTTACCTAAATGCACTTCTCTTGGGATATCACATCTCATCTCTTTTTTC
Source organism: Dendrobium catenatum (assembly GCF_001605985.2). NCBI lineage: Eukaryota > Viridiplantae > Streptophyta > Magnoliopsida > Asparagales > Orchidaceae > Dendrobium > Dendrobium catenatum. Next base: position 49,711 of record NW_021319472.1, read on the forward strand.
TTTCTCCTCCATACAACACAAATTTAATGATGTGACTAGCCATCTCAACTTTTAGCCTCCATAAATAAATACTAAGCATCTTTGCTTTATCACCTCCTATTGACCTCACTTTTATATGAGGTCATTGTGACATTTCCCTGGGTTCTAGACACTATGACCCCTTAGACCCTAGGTTCCTTGTAAACTCTAGATCTTAGGATCCTTCTATTCTCCAGACCCTAGGATCAATTTAGATCTTATATCAATCTAACCAAAATCTAAGGCTAAGAGTTTAGGTCCTGAAAGCCTTTTATAGTATTTTTTCAAACACTTCACCAATCAATTGACCCTTGATTCAGAGTCTATTAATTTCATATTAATAAAACATGTCTCTAGGGTCAGTCCTCCAAGTTTTAGCTAAATCTAACCTTTCTAACTCCAGAAATTAAATCCATTTCTAAAGGCTGTAAAACCATCAAATATTTATGGCCTATGCCACTAGGCATATCACCCAGTGGAATTTGACCTTGGAGCCCCCTCCAAACCCTTTGATCACTTCCAGACCTTTGATATGGACATGTCAATCATTAATATATAATTTTCTGGATTCACTTTGACCCAGAATTGACCTATGGTCAAAATGACCAAAATGCCCTTTAAAGGGATTATTGAACTTTTAACCAAAATTCAATATGGTTCAACCCCATCATCCTTTGAGATCTTATCCAATCAAGTTAAGACATCATTTTGGACTGATTAGACCCAATCCCAGTCCCTAGGTCAACATGGTTGACCATGTCAACCCAAGTTGACCCAAAAGCCCTTAAAGGTCAAAATAATCATTTTGATTGAAATGACCTCCTCATGCTCTAGAACCACTCCCAATACATTAAAAATATCATTTCAAATTTGTTGATCCCATTCATAGCCCCAAGGTCAACCTAGTTGGCCAAGTCAACCTAGGTTGACCTAATGACTCATTAAGAGCTAGCCCAAATAGGTCATTTGACCCAAATGATCTTTCCAGACCTTGGGACCATATCCATTAGTATTCAAATATCATTTCAAATCTATTGAGCTCAAACACAGGTCTTAAGTCATTCTGGTTAATCAAGTCAACTTAGGTTGACCAAATAGTTCCTTAAGTTCTTAAATGGGTAATTTAAACCCATTTAACCTACCCAATTCATATCACGTTCCAAATCAAATCCAAATCCTAGCCTAAGCATGCCTTAGACCTTGTTCAATCAAACCCAAATTAGGTTGACCAAGTCAACCTTACCAAGTTTGGTCAAACCCCTTTGCTTGACATCTTGGATTAAATTCAAGCTATCCAACCTATGTTAAATCCCAAATTAGTTCTAATTCATACCTTTGAGATGTCCTAGTAATGGGTTGGTCAAGTCATGGTAAGTTTGACCAAGTCAACTCACCATATATGGCCAAATTTTCATGCATGAGTTACATATATTCAAACCTCAATTCCCTCCAAACTTAAGCTACTTCCCAACTAGCATTCAAGCTCTATCCCATGTCCACCTAAGCCTAAGTTGATTGTTTGACAAATAAAACAGTCAACAAGGGGTCTAAATGGCTTTAGGTGTGGTCAAACATGGCCAAAATACCTCTTAAGCCGAATTCACTCCATCTTAATCCCTCTCCAACCCATCACTCCAATTCCCAAGCCTCCTCCCATGCCACCTCAGCTGCCATGTGGCATGGAGACCAGTCAAGATGGTCAATAGGCATCCAAAGTCTTCCCAAAGGGTCATAATCACACGCTAAGCCACCTTTCTCTGATTTTAGCTGTTGTAGTGAGGGCCTAAATCCTAAAGCTCACTTAGAGCTCTCCCAATCGAGCTCAAAGCTCGATTTTGCTTTAAGTGGCAATGGTCCCCCCCCCCACTCACTCCAAACCACCCGATGGGAGCATGGCTTGCCCCAGGCTTTGGCTCAACCTTCTGGCCTCCTGAGATACGTGCCTGGCATCTGGGGAAGAGCCCTGAGCCATCATGACTGTCCACTTACCCCCAGGCTGTTTGAATAGGGTAAGTTCTAAAAAATGAGCAACATTCATCATCTCATACTCTCTCACATTCTGGAGTCCGCCAGAGCACTTCAAGCTTTCCTTTGAGCTCCAGTGATCTCCTCTCCCATCTCCTGCCAAAACCCATCATAAAACACCCTCCGATGGCGAGCTTTCCTGTGATCCCAAGTATTTTCCACCCAAGGAGCTGTAGCGGTCGATCTAGGGCATATCAAGCCGTGCTTTCAACTAGGAAAACTTATGTGGATAGTCTACAAGCTCAACTGTATAGAGAACTTGAAGATCCAATGGTAAAATCTCTTAAAAACTTTAGACCTAGGTCAAAGTCCTTAGGATAAAATAACTTTTTATTGAGTGCATTTTAAAATGCAAAGTTGGATCCCCATTAAATCTGTTCATTAGTGTAATCTAGGTTTAAATTTTCATGAGATTTGATTGTCTGGATCGCGCGAACGAGCGATACTTTGATTTTAGGGCGTTAACCGCGGCCTGTCACGAGTGTACATTTTTTGGGGATCAACGGCCCAGATCACATTTCTCCATGGCTCTGTCCGACCACAAATCCATCCTCATGGTTGTTGGTTCGTCTAGCTTGATCTAGGTTCTTCGTTCCGAATTACGAGATTAGACCTCCACTGTTTGATCCCGTTTGACTGAGATCAAAATCGAGGGATATAATCATGGTTGTCCGATACAATCCACATGGATCCAACGACCACGGTCATCTACTAATGTGGTTAAGTGGCTAACCATGTCCCAATGCGTGGTTAGCCCAGGGGACACTACGTGGAGGGCGCAACGCACAGCCGCCACTGATCACGTTTTAGATTAGCGAACCAGAGCTCGCCATGTGGCATCCCCACCGCCAAATGATTCATTTTTCAAATTTTTATTAATTAAAAATTAATTTAAAATTAATTTAAATTTAGTTTTATTTTAAAAATTATTTAAAATTATTTTAATATATATTTTAAAAAAGAATTATTAACTTAAAATTCTAATATATATATATAATTTCTATTTTATATCAATATTTCAAAAAAATTAATAATTTGATTTAAGATTAATATTAATTTCAGATAACTAGATTAAATTAATGGAGAGTTGATTAGTGAATAATCATGAATTGATTATTCAGTAATCTAACTATTAATAATTTGTATTATTTTTGCTATTTGCATGTGTAGAATACACACACCACCTTGTCTAGTATCTCTTAAATTTAAGAACTTGATTATGCTATGTTTGTGTATTTGTAGATGTGATTTCTAAGGGTTAGCAACATTGATTTAATCTCATGTAATTTAGTGACATCATTAAGGATAATAATTAAGGATTTATGTAGAGAACTTAAAAAATATAATAATTAGAATGCCTGTTCCCTTGACTTGGAAATTTGAAAAAATAAACATAGTGACATTAACCTTTCATAGAAATTACCCCACTAATTTTAGAAGTCATTAGGCCTCCTAATTAATTTACGTAGGTTTAAGCCCTTAATTAACCTCCTAAATTTCTAAAAATTCTAATAAATAAAGATAAACTCCAAAAAATACACATAATACCTCTAACTGATCAACCAATGAAAATTTAAACCACTTTAATTTGTCATCAAATTCAAAATTAATTTAATTTTAACCAAAAATCAATGTTTAATCAATTTAATTAATTAAAAATAATTAAAAATCCTAAAAAGTTCTTAAACACTTGCTGATCTCTCCTTAGATCATTCTTGATCTTTGGTGGTGATTTCAAGGAGTTTATGACTTGTTTGGATTCAAATTATTAAAATGGCCCTTAATTGAAATAATTAAAAAATCCAATAAATATCTAAATTTCGTAGAATCATAACTAATTCTAGAAAATTCCAAATCAATTAAACATAAATGCATATAACTCAAATTAAAATCTATTATTTTACAAAAATGTCAAACCTTCAAAATCTGGTCAAAGTAAAAAAGTCAACAATCTGATCAAACTCAAGTCAAAACAAAGTCAAAATTTCGGTAATTTATAACTTTTCATAGAAAACTCCAAATTGAGCGTGCTAATAGCCTAATTACTCATCATAAGCTCTAATATTTATTAAAAATCTAAAATCTTCAAGATTAACTTTAATTTCAAAAGTCAACTTTTAATCCCTTAATTAACACGTTAAGATAATTTCAATAATTTATAAAAAATAAGTAATTATTTAAAATTTCAAAAAAATTTAATTTGAATAACAAAATTCTTAACCAATCTCTCAAAATTAGTGACTAACTAAACTATTTAATATTAATCCACATTTGATATTTAACCAATCAAAATTAACTTAATCAACCCTGATCGCTACAAGATAATCCAGACCTACGAGGCTATTAGTTTAGCCCCAAGAAAAGTGAAATAAACTTCACGGCCTCGGCGTGAAACAAAGGAAGCAGTCATTTAACCTTTAAAATGCACTTAAATAAAACTTTAACAGATTAATACTTAAATTCTAACATAACTCCTCTTCAACCTTAACTAACTCAAACTTTAAACAACTCCAACAAACTACCCAGTCTAGGATATACCTTAGCCACACGACCTTCTATACGAACTTTAGATGATTTGCTAGGACGACTGACTCTAGATCTAGGCTATGCAAATGTTTACTTTTCTGTTGTGTGCTAGATTTTTAAGATTTCATTGCATGTTGTGATTGTAATTATTTGATGTGTCTGTTTACTTTTATTATGCTTTGTAGATTATTGATGTGTTTGGCGATTAGATTACTCTCAGGATAGGAATGATCTTGATCATCATTGAATTTTCTATAGGTGGCTATGCTTGTGTTGGGCAATAAAGGGGGGAAAATAAATAATAAAATATAATTACTATATGTGCTTCAGCTGCTTAGCCTCTAAATAAAAAGAGCATGACCAGTATGTTTTTTTTTCGCACATATATAACTGCTTGGGAATATGTTTTGATATTTAAATGCTTAAGATAACCTTGCAGGAGAGTTTAGAATTTTATTATATATATATAATTCATTTGAGATGTTAAAAGTTGTGAAAGCTTAACATTGAGTTGGGATATATAGGTCCAAAGGTTGGGTTCCAAAGAGAAAATATATCTCTTTCAGGGATAGTCCTTTCCTATTTGGAAGCCCAAATTTAGACCACCTTTTTATACCCAAATTGGAAAGAATAACCTTCCCCTCTAGGGAAGAGTTCTCTTTTCCATTTGGATAGCCTACTATGAAGAATTCAAGGAGCCCGAAGGAAAGAAGACTAAAAAATTGAAGAAGAAGAGTATCCTGCTCAATGTCACTTACATCTTTATTAGGACTAAAATCTGTGTTATTGTCAGTGGTATCTGGCCACTTTACTTTCTATAAACCCTGGGTTGTAATAAGCAAGGTAGTTTATATATGGATATTTATTAATTAATTTGATTATATATGATGTGTTAATGTGATTGCATATAGGATTATTTACTCTCTTAGTTTTTTGACATTTGTGTGTTGTTTTTTGTTTTAGCCTAGACACATGAGGCTTATGAGGGTGTGAAAAATTTTTTACTTGTAATCAAGATTTAAAATTTCTAGGAGTTAAATAATATAAAATATAATGAATTTAGGGAATTAGCTGGGGATCATCCTCGGGGTCGCTTGCATATTAATGCGCTTCTTCTTTTCTTGTTTAAGACACTTTCCCATCTATGCGTAGAGTTCAGATAATCTAATCTATGAAGATGAGGTTCTGAACTTGGGAAAGCCTAATCTTCTAAAAAACTATTTTTAAGCATTTTTAAAATTTCAAGCATACAAGATTTGGATATGCCGACCAGCATTCATTGTATTAGAAATATATTTAAAGGAGTCTAAATTTTAATTGTGTCTGTCCATAGCATTTTCACCCAGTATAAGTCAAAAGGGCCACTTAGGATAATATTTAGATGTCAGCCCTAGCTCTCCAAAATTTTAATAAAAATATTCCTACCACTCTTTTATAAAAGTGATAAGACTCTTGTATTTGAAATCATCTAGGTGGCTAGCTGGCTCCCCAATTCAGGCCGGGGTAAGTCCAGATTCTGCACTACATTAGTTAGATTCGGACTATTATAGTCTAGTGTCCAAATTTATATTTAAGATCTGGGGCGGATCTTGGATCATAAGACCCTAATATTTAGGAATATAATCCCAAATTTTTAATAAAATATTTAACTTTAACTAAATCTTCTTTCAATCCAAAATGTATAGCTCAACACTTAGATTAGGTTAGGACACTTATGGATTATTCTAAAATCTCAAAATATCCCATACTCTTCTTACATTGACTCCATTGATAAGTGTTCAATCTTGAACCATTCTATTTTAAAATTTCAAAATTCATCTTCTTTTGTATCACTCTTAGAAAATATATTAACAAAATTTCATAATTATTTTAATCGAGAGTTATTGTAGGAGGTTTCGCCTCCTTACGATGTGATTAACTACAAGGGCTTGCACTCGTAGGAGATTTAGAACTCGCAACAATTTTTAAAATTGATTTTTAAAACTTAATTGATATTTCTTTTGGGAAATCAAATTCATAACGATCGTTATCATCATAATCATATGATGGCTAACAGATGACATTCTCTTTCTTCAAAGAGATTTATCATGTGTTAACATCAATTCGAATATGAAACTAAAGATCATCTCCTCTTGATTATCATGGTCTGATTTTGATTAAACCCTATCTTGATCCTCCTGGGTTCATATGTGGTTCTCTCTTAAATCAGGCTATGATAACCTAGAAAAAATTTATAATTCTGGATCTGAACATGTTAAGAGATTTTATCTCCACCTTTTGAGGAGGTATATCATCTGTAATGTCTATCCGATTTCATAATTAAAATCTAAACTTAGTCTCAAATTTTCTAAAAAAAAATTCAAAGCTTATATCAATATTCTTTGAAAAAATTTAATCAACGACGATTGCTATCATCATGCCCGAATAATTGTCAAACAGTGTTATCTTCTTCCTTAGGGGAGATATATCATTTGTTCATAAGATTTTGGGTATGAAATCAATGATAATCTACTTAGAATATCATAGATAAAAATTAGATCGAACTCTATTTTGACCTTTCCAAGTCATATGTGGTTCTATTTCAGATCTAGTTATAATATTCAAAGTAGGATTTATAATTTTAGATTCGAAACCCATTTTGAAATTTTATTTTCACTTCTCAAAATGGTATGACTTTTCTAATGGGTCTTTTGATCTCAAAATTCAAATTTAAAGTTGATTTCAAATTTCTAAAGAAAATCGATCTTTTTCAAAAACCACTTTTTCAAAAATTCGATCAACACCTCCATGAGTCAGTTGCATAGGGTAAGATTTTCATATTTTTAGGTACTTGATTTAACGATCCACAGAACATAGAGAGGCATCTTTTTCAACTTGCATCACTTATGCTTCTTTGATGTTGGGAAGAGATAGCTTTAAGGAAGTCATCCATTTAGATTTCCCATCTTCAAGAGCAAGTTGAAAAGTTGGTCTTTCTCCCTCAAGATATGCTCTACTTAAGGAGCTTGAACTAGCTAGCATCTAGTTTCTAGCATCACTTTTAAAAGATATATATGTAGGATCTCTTCTTGCACTTCATATTACCCATTAATTATTTAGAATCAAGCTGTGTCAAAAAACATGGCCAAAGGCTTCATACTGACTGTAGTTGCAAATTTTAATCCAACAATTAGAGCATCATACCTAACTTGGTTGATGGTGACTTGAAAATTAATTTTGATGGCTCACTTTCATATGATTCTTTTAGGATTCCTTAGAACTATGCTCGATCCAACACCCTAATTTCTTGATGCATCATTTGCATATAACATCCATAATTAATCAGTACACTCTTCACATCATTCTTAGAATCTAACAAGGTGAAGTGGACTAGAAAGTTGTTAAGTGTCAGGGCTTTAATCTCTATTGTTGGTATATAGGTTATTTGGAACTCACTACTTTGCTGAGCCAATTAAGAAATCGTTCTAATTGATTTAGCTTAGTCAATATGATTTTGAGAGATTGGTCTATGATAACTTAATTTGGATGTGCATAGAAGTAAGATCAAAGTAGCTGCATTGTGACCACAACCACCCACATTAGCTTCTCCATGCTTGGATACCTCAGCACAACTCCTCAAAGAGCTTTTCTTATATAACAGATATGCTGCTATCTCATCCTTGCTGATTCCTAGGTATGGAGTATATACTCTCCAAGTTGGGGCTTCATGATAATGGGGGCTAGGATAGGAGCGACTTCACTTGCTAAAAGGAGACTTAACATTTTTTACTCCATGCAAAGATTTTATTGCTCATCAAAACCTTGATGAAAGGAGGGCACCTCTTACTCTATTTCATGATGAAATGATTAACCAAGGTGACTTGCATGGTCAGCCATTATACTGCTTTCATTATCCTGAATAAAGGCATCTCTTGAATTGCCTTACCTTATTTGGATTCATCTTGATCCCATTCTTTGGTTAAGAGAAATCTCAAGAACTTTTTTGATCCAATACACGAGTATGTTTTTGCAGGCTAAGTCACATTTTTTACTTTTTTTGGGTGTTGGATGTAATACTCTAGAATTAATAAATGTTTCATATATTTAAAAAATAATAAATAAAATATAAATAAATTTTAATGAAACTCATTTAGTTAGTGCAATATGTTTAGCTTGAAGTTGAAATTGTAATTTAATAAACTTTTAGAAATTAATTCACAACTAAAATTGTTTATTTAAATAAATTAGCATTAATTAAAAAGTTAAAGTATACAAAGTTTATATTAATTTCTAAGAAATTATATATAAGAGATTTATGACTCAATTAAAGCTTAAATATCATGCTATTTGATATTTAATTTTTCTTAATGAGAAAGATAAAAGTAATTATTTTTTTCATTTATTAATTTCAAGAGGCGATATTTTTATCTCTTATTGAAATATATCAAATAGATACTTTTAAGTATGATGATGTCAATTAAAACTCTCCCTCCCCCTCTTCTTTATTCTTTTTAATGTGATGTTAAGTTCCATAGCAAAGCTTCTAACTATTTCTTTTTATTGAAATTAGTTAAGAAAAGTAATTAAAGAGTTAATTTAATTTAAATATTGATGGCATGCTTTACTAACAAAGTTATCTATCTATAATAGAATGCTATAATTATGATAATGATAGTTATAATTATCTATATAATTAAATAATCATATATTAATTAGGATTTTCTTATTATTTATAGTTTGAAGTAGTTAGTGTCTTAAAGACTATAATTTATGATGATAGTCAACCAAAACCAACAAAAATATGAGGCAATTAAAATCTGTTGGATCGAATTTCACCTATCTTCCTAGGCCTCATAGTCAATTTTAATATAATTAATTAACTAATTAAAAAAAACATATCATTTTCTTCATTGGGATAAGGTGCGAGCAAGTAGTAAACTGTAATTAAGATAAAGAAGAGAGGATAGTGAGGTTTTTTTTTTTTTTTTTAACCAAAATATATTCCAACAAGAAAAGAGGGGGGTTACAACAAACTTAAAGGAGGGACAAAAAAACGAAAATTACAGAGAAACCAAATCACGGGGTTTAACAACCCAAAGACTCAGTAATTGGCAGAGGCTTGAAACTGCACCGAAGCCAGGCGAGGGCCATCCAGTTTGGAGTGAGAGACTAACGAGAAAAAAAATGCACCACCAAAGGTTACCACGAACCATGACTTTAGATAAGTGAGCCATAGCCACATCATTACCAAAAACCAACAATCACATTCTCGAATTTTTAACCAGTATATAGGAAAACAGCAACCACCATATTTTAAAAAATAACTCATATCGACTCCCAACTAATAGCAACCCAAAGGAGAAACTCGAACAAAATATTATCTCCTACCCCTACGACATCTACCCCTCCCACGAGAGCAGACCGGCAAAACAGGTCGGTCAGGCTGCACAACAAATTCATCCACATGTTCTTCATATCCACTAGCCCCCGAGGATGAATCAGACGAACAATGAATCCAGTCAATTTGCAATCTCACACTCTCCCCCGAATCGGCACCCACTTGAGAAACCAATGTGTCCGATGAAATTAATTTGACAGGAACATCAACAAAAGGTCCAAGCACAGGAATAGTAGGCGTTAAAGCAGGAGAAACGAATGACCTAGAGTGCACCATCTCCACACTAGGTGAAACAACCTTAGCCAAAATACCCACACGAGACAAAGGAGTAGTAGAGATAACACCACCCACTTCACTAGCACATTTACGAGAAGCCAAGACAACTCCATAATCCGACAAAGGAAACATAACCGCAGGAGAACCAACACCCACCACCTCAACATACTTCAACAATTCCCTAGAATGAGCAGGGGAAAGATAGAAAATAGGACCGCCCACAACACCGTCAAAAGAATTGGTGGGACAAACAACACCAGCGTCCAAATTGACCAAAACAAGGGAAACAGGGGATATGACAACAACCCGAATAGGCATAGGCAGACCAGAAGCACAAACAGCACCGGCTAAACTAACCTTAGCATTATTCACGTCTAATCCACCATTATCATTAATCAACACCATAGGAGCCTCAGGGGCAAGGAAACAGGTAAATCGCTAACCATAGTAACATGAGCCACCTCAGCGATAGGAGGAACAACCAGATGATTTGACAGGGGATGAAGAAGAGGGCATTCAAGCTTTGAGTGACCCAGAGATTTACAGTGAGAGCAGTAGGAAGGAAAGGCATCCATAACAACCGATTGTATATAGCCTAAGCTCTCAGAGCTAATCCAAATCTTATTAGGATACACCTTGGTATCATCCAGTTCCACCAGCACACGAGCAACCGACGGCAGCCTTCTAGAGGAGGAGTCCTAATCAATTTTAAGAGGTTTACCAAACATGAAACCGAGCCCCTGTAAAATCCTCGGGGCAAAGAGGTGCGGCCTGAGACTAGGAAAAGAAATCCAAATTGGGATATAAGGAGATTCAACATCAACATCAAAGGTAGGGGACAATTTGAAAGTTTCATGAATTAGTTGTTCACAAAATAGGAACGATGGGAAAAAATGCGGCAGTAATCCATGTCATTCTCAAGCTTGATAAGAACAAGCTTAGGGTTAAGAACAGTAACCGAGAAAACCCCATTGAGTTTGAGATTGAAAAGAAAAAAATTTGAATCACTTCCAGCGTAGGTCTATGAGTCAAAAATTTACCAACAAGTGCAAACTCAAAAGTAGAAGCAAGAGCTAGAACTTCCTCATCCGAAATCCAAAGCGATGGAAGCCCCCAAAAAGACAAAATCTTAAGCTTAGGGAAAGAAGAGTTCGAAAAAAGAGAAGAACCCGTTAAAGCCTCATGAAAGGACCGAGAAGAGGGATTACCCGATAAAAAACTAGGATCCAAAAGATGTTTACACTCCATACTAAAAAAACCAACGAAATGAGTGATATCAGTGCAGGAAACTTCCTTGAGAAGGCCATAGAAGCACGCAGCGACAAAGGAGACGGTGCGAACCAGAAACCCAAGCAAAGCACATTGACACTTATGGGTTGTGAGGTAATGGATAGTGAGGTTCTTTTTTTTTAAAGAAAAAAGAACAATACATTCCATAAAAAAGAGCGATTACAAGAACTAAAAAGCAAATGCAAAAATAAGATAAACAACCCTGAGGGCTCAGTGGAAGGCCGAGACTACCAGCTTCCCATAAGACAAGCTCGGACCGTCCAATTGGAGAACCAAAAAGTGAAGCCACCATCCTAACGAGTTCAAAACCAAGGTTTCCACGAGCCTAGCTAATGGAAAAGTAAGCCCCAGCCACATCATTGCCCAGCAACCAACAACGAAAATAATAAAAAAGAGATATTCAAAAGCACTGAAGCCCATTAAGAGTACCAAAATGAGAGCACACACCATCACCAAAAGGATCACCCAACCAGACTAGATAACATATATCTTGTCCAACCAACCAAAATGCCAACCAACCAACCAAAATGCCACCCAAAAAGAAACCATCATCGACCACGTCTACCCCTTCCACGAGCCTTACCACGAGAGGCAATAGATACAAGAGGTTTATCTCGCAACAAGGCAAAAAAATTGCACGGATCCTCATCTCCAGATGATTCAAAAGACTCAAAATCAGAATAAGTTGAGTCTTGTATCCAATTCAATTGCACAGAAACATCCAATCTCGAATTGTCTCCCACATGATACACTAAACTTGGAGGATCAATTAACGTAACAGGTACATCCACAAAATTATTGTTAACAAAACAGTCAACCATTACTGGAAGCGAACTGGAGTTAGCAGGCACCTCACCAACCCCCGCACCCAAATTTTTAAACGGAAGAGCACTAGCCTCTTGAGGGCAATCCAAGACAACAGGCTTAAAAGAAATTTCACCCAAAATAGCTGGGGCAGACACCATCGACACCAAGCGATCAGCACCACCATTATTATCAGCACTGAGACAAGTTCTAGGGGAGACCACAAAGGGATATAAAATACCCGAAATGGAACCAAGAGGGAGAAAGGGTAAAGCATCGGGGGACAAAACAACAACCCTATCACCAACAACAACCTTACCACCCGAAAGGTTCACATTATTTTCCACTTCAATTTCCACATTCTCAATAACTAAATTAGCTTAATGGGTATCCAAATCAACCAACGGAATAACAGGTTGCGCACTCAACTCCGAAGATGGAAGAATAGGTTTGACAAAAACAACCTCAACATTAGAAGAAGGGAGAATTGGATCTGAAACATTCAAATCCTTTTTAGCAACCTTAGAAGGCACAGATAAATCAACCTCAGGACAATAATTACCCGACAAATGCCCAAATTTTTTACATGAAGAACAAAAGGAAGGGAAATCCTCCATAACAACATGTTGAACATACCCAGAAGAATCAGGGCCTAACCAGACACGATCGGGATAGGATTTAGTAACATATAATTCCACTAACACACAAGCAAGAGATGGCCTAGATCCAATAGCAGTAGCAATATCGATTTTGAGGGGCTTTCCAAAGATTAAACCCAAGCCATGAAGTATGCAGGGAGAGAAGAGATGGGGGCGCAGCAGAGGGAAAGACACCTAAATGGGTACAACTGGCAACTCCACCCAATGTCCACAGAGGGCAGCCATTTGGTGAGTTTCATAAAGCAGTTATAAACTAAATAAGATCCATGGCAAAAGACCCGACAATAATCAAGATCATTTTTAAGCTTAATGAGTAAAAGCAAATACATTGAATATTACGAGGTTCTTTAATGCATGCAATTGGGAAATTAGGTATGAATATTATAGAGTATTAATGAGTAAAAGAAAATACAATGGAAGGTAAAGAGGATAGAAGAGAGGGTTCTAAATGAAAATTACGAGTCATCCTCACCATAAAATTTTCATTTTGTATGATTATAATTAAATTCCTTAATAATATAATAATTGTAAATAAATTAAATGAAATAGATGATATCTTAATGATTTATAATAAATAGGGAATCATTTGCATTAAATGTATGATGAATTCAGTTAAAATAAAAATTTATTTTCTCAACAATGCAAAATAATTAAATTTAATCTTTAAGAAAAAATATATTGATTCTATTCTAGTAGTAAAAATTAAAACAAAAGGATATTTTATAAGAAATAAAAGAAAAAATTATATTATATATTTTAATTTATTATAAAATATATTTTATTTTCTAATTTTAAACATTTAGCATATATTCAAATAGGTTGTAATTTTTTTTTATAAAATATCTTCTATTTATGTCATCTGTCATAATTTTAGCTCTGTAGAAAAATATTTTTCTATCATGACAACTTGCCACAATCTATGCTTTCTCACAATATTATTGTGAGACATTAAAAGGGGTGTCAATATTTGATACAACATGAAAACTCGACCCGAATCCAGCTCGATAATTCTAGGTTAGGGTAAACCTGTTTATAAAAGGAGTCGGGTTCGGATTCAACAAATCAACCTGTTTTAAAATTTGGTTCAGGTTCGAGTTGACCCAAAAAGCTTAAAATGATTTGAAATGACCGAGCTACCCGTGTTGGCTGCCTACGTCGAGCCCACGCTGCCCGTCGTCTCCCACATCGAGTTCACATCACGTCGAGCTGTCGATTGTCGCATCGTTGTTGCGTTTCCCACGCTCCGTCTAAGTCGCTTCCGCGCCACTGTCGGTGCTACCATGCTGCTAGCGGCATTGCTAAGCCATTGATGCTGCCATTGTGGTTTCCATGTCCACGGGTTGGGTTTGGTTATCCCGGTAACCCGTGTGGATCGAGTCCGTGTCTGAATTTTTGACCCATTTACATTATCGGGGGTTGGGTTAGGGTCAATTTGTTTGAACCAGGGATAGTTTCGGGCTCAACCCGAACCCAACCCAAAACCCAATCTTGACACCCAATAAAATCTATAGAATAATTTCTCAAAAATATAATAAATGATAAATATAATCAATGGCCTTTCCCACTGTATTTATTTTAAATACTACAACAATGCAATGTATTAAATGATTCATATCATGACTATTCGATAAATTTAATGCTGACTGTCGGCTACCTAACACAACCCTTCATTTTTCTCATCCAGAACTTAATATACGACAACAACAATATTTGTACTCATTTTGAATTTAAGAAAAAAAAAATAGAAAATTGAAATAGAAAAATGCAATATTGCTCAACCTACAAACTCAAATAAAAATTAATGTATTATCACTAAAAGAGAGCAAATTTAATAACTTTTTTAAAGATATGTTATAATTATATCAACTCATCAATAAAATATTTTACTTTATTTGGTAAATTATAAAAAGAAAAAACTTATATCAATCTATCCTGATATATTTTACATCATAATGAGCTATTTTTTTACCACATGTCCTTAATTTCATGTGTTAAATATTATATCTTAATATAATTAATTAAAATAATTGACAATGACATCTAAGCTATCATACAATATAACTAAAAAAATTAAATATTCACAAATATAATCACGGTAAGAAATATATTTTAGGAATATCTAATTACATACTAATAATGTTTAGTAATTTAGTTGGATTTATTTAATAATTTAATTAAATTATCTATTAACTAAGCTATATTGAGAGAGAATATGTGAACTAAATTTATCTAACAATTTTATATATTAAATATTATCTATTACTTAATAATAATATTAAAATAATAGACGCATACATCTTAAGCTATTATACAATATAACTAAACTATTAAACATTTATAAATATAATTAATCATTATAACAACAACAACATTATCAAGCCTTTGTCCCACTACGTGTGGCCAGCTACATGAATTTTTTTTCTCCATTATGTCATGTTAAAAGTAAAATTCTCATTTAAATCTAATAAAGAAAGATCATTTCTAATATTTTCTAACAAAGTCTTTTTAGGTCTACCTTTACCTTTCTTAATATAAGTTAAATCTAATACCTCTACTATCATAACCGGGTCATCTGAAGGTCGTCATTTTATGTGACCAAACCATCTAAGGCGACCCTCTCTAATCTTATCTTCCACTGGAGCTACTCCAACCTTTTCATGCATATGCTCATTTCGCATCCTGTCTCAAAGGTTAAATTTACTCATCCACCTGAGCATCCTCATCTTTGCAACACTTAACTTAGTATTATACTTCTCTTTTAATGGCCAACATTATGTACCAAAAAGTATTGCAGGTCTCATCACCATCTTATAGAACTTTCCGTTAAGTTTGAGGGAGACTTTTTTAGCACACAATAAGCCCGATGCATTCCTCAACTTCAACCATCCAACTTGAATTCTACTAGTAATATTCCGATCTATTTCTCCACCACTATAAACAATAGATCCAAGATATCTAAAACGTGTAATCTTATTAATGACTTGATCTCCTAAAGTCACAATCCTCCCAGTAATATTCCGATCTATTTCTCCACCACTATAAACAATAGATCCAAGATATCTAAAACGTGTAATCTTATTAATGACTTGATCTCCTAAAGTCACAATCCTCCCAGTAGGTCTATTACTACTAAAATTATACTCCATATATTCAGTTTTAGATCTACTCAAGCAAAAACCTTTCTATTTAATTATAATTTATAAATTAAATGAATAATTAATTATAATTAACGATTCGCGAGCCTCCACCGCCGGTCTTCAAGGTATAAAATTTCTAATTTAAATCCCATCCTTGACGCGCTTGACACGTTGGTGGACCCCCTATATGTGCTCTTGTAGCACGGTGGGAGGAAATCCAGTCCGACATGTACGATGAGGCAGGTAAGCCCTATAAACGCTCTTGTAACGTGGTGGGGACGGTCCTCGACCTCGACATCAGCACCGCCGGCCACCAAGGTATATCTTTCTTAACTTAGGTTCCTGTTTTTTATGTTTGCGGCGGACCAAGGAACCCCCTATACGCTCTCTCATAGCACGATGGGAGGAAACTTGGTTCGCTGCCTACAACGAGGCGGATAATCACCTAAAACTCATATTCTCGTTCTTGTCGTGTGCAACCGACTGACAAACCCTCTATACACGCTCTCTTAGCACGGTGGGAGGAAACCCAGTGCGGTGCCTACAACGAGGCGGGTAATCGCCTAAAATCCCATTTTTGGTGTTTGCTATGGACCTGGGAACCACCTATACGCGCTCTCATAGCACGGTCGGAGGGAGCCCAGTGCGACGCATATGACGAAGTAGGTAAGCCCTATACACTCTCTTGTAGCATGGTGGGGAGATTCACTTACACTATTGTACGGATACCTTTCAAAGACCTCATACATGCTGGAGTAGCATGGTGGGATGAAAAATGTATGGCCCGGTTTCCCCTGACACCTACCATACACGCTCGAGTAGAGTGGTGGGATGGCCCAGTCTCTCGGATTTTCTCCTAAATGGGGGAGACGTCGGGAGGCTGCCAAAATTTCGGGTGAAAACATATTGTACTCGGACCTGATTTGAACTCAAAAGGAACAAGCATTGGGGCTCAAATGAACATGAACTGAGAACTTGTGGACTTGAATCTGAACAAAACCTAAATGGTTTCTAAAAGTTCAAATCCAAATAAAATCAAGTCAGAACTGAAACTCAAATCAATATGAAAATGAACTTAAACTCTACAAGAACCACAGTGGAGCTTGAACTACACAAGGGACCTGAACATGAATTGAAGTAGAACTTGATTTGAACTAGGCTTGAGAGAACTCATGCTTGAGTTTGATTTGGACAGCAGGGGACCTATACTCGAGCTTGTGGACTTGATAGAACTCAAACTTGAATTCAATTTGAAAATAAAATGAATTAAAATAGGATCACTTGATCTTGTACTCTGAACTCAAACTAGAGCAAGATGTGGACAACAAGAACTTAATGCATTCAAACAAATACAAGCAAACCAACAGAGAACTTGTGGTGGAGAACTTTTAGATATGATTGACTTGCAAGTGACATCAGTCAAACTACGAAATACACAATTATCGTCTACATGCTATAATCAAAGACCAGTTATGTAAACAATAGTCCTCCTGTAGATCCAAATGGAGGCACCTGAAGTTAACAAGAGAAACTTGTCTTGTATATAACAAGTCACATCAAGATGAGTCATTGAATATATCGACGCCTTGTAGATGACACTGTCAATGTGTACGACCTGTCTCTACAAACCAACACAATCAACAAAACCCACCTCAGATTGGTGAAAGGTGGATGTGATGCAAGAATAATTAGTCTTCTACAAACACTTCCAGGAGATTATAGTGTATACAACGGTCCCCTGCAAATAAATACTTGTGGGTAACAACAGTAGGTGTATTATAAGTACAATGAACCACTATGGGCACAAGTACATACATTACCTACGACAATAATGATTAAAATCTACAAGTACGTAGGGTACAAGGGCAACCCGATGTATGAAGAAGGACACCCCCTGACGGAATGGAAGAGATGTTTGAGCAAATTCGAACCAAACTTCCTAGTGTTCCAAAATTTCTTCTTGATCATGTACTTAAGAAGAAAATAGTGCTTGCATCTACAAATATCAGAAACAATAAGTCCACTACACTGATAATCTCAAAAGGAGTTCCTTTGCAAAGCAGCGGACTTCAAAGTCCAGAAGAAACCCTCCCTGATGAATGAGAAAAGGGGGAGTCAACATCAAGGTGATAAGGTGCCTCACCGCACCAGATGCTACGCCACCGGATCTGCAACACCCGTACTAGCGGACAGAAGGCGTGTATAATCTCTCAAATGAAATGTTGTGTACTCAAATGGTAATTACCTGCACAACTAAAATATTTCAAAATATCCCTGTACGTGCAACATAATTTGTATACACATAGGTACACTAAAAGGGGTATATAATCAAAAATCTGCATGGGCCCCAACGAGTGTATTATTGGTACACACGTGGCGCCTAGGAATGCTGCGCAGCTCGATAAGTGAATTCAGGTTTGAACCCGATCCTTCTATACGGATCTATAGGAGTCGACAGGGTTCGAACCTTAAAATAAATACACAGTCGTGGCGACCAGTGTATTTGTTTTAATACATTCATATTAGGCCTTCAATGCCTATAATTAAAAGAATTCACTAACAAAGGCATAAAGCCTACGAGAAAACTCGATCCCTTATCGGCAAGTTGATAGGATCGATAAGGTTAAGTTAATGAATGACCCCCATACCCCGATGATGGCCGTATTGAATGTAAATCTCAACTGGAGGGGTTAATTTCGTGCATTTTTTAAATGTCTCTAAAAAGTCCATTTAATCCAAAGCTCCACCCAAATAGTCCAAAACCCAATAAATTCCAATTCCAGATATTTAAAATTCAAAATCATCCATCGATCACTCAAAGCAAAATCCATCCATGCAACTCATGGGTTGCAAATTTATGAATTATTCTGAGTTGTAGAAACTAGGAAAGTAACATGCAACTCATGGGTTGCAAATTCATGAATGTTCTTTGAACATTTGAAGTCCAAGGAGACAGATTCATTTGCCTAATTTAGAGTTAGTAAAATGGAAAGAAATTTAAAGATTTCCTACAATTTAGGCTTGTAGGAAAAGAGGTGGTACAATGTGCAACTTTGGGATTGCAAATTGGAGTTCCTTTGAACATTTGGTATCCAAAGAAGAGGGATTCAATCCTCCAATTTGGGTTGGAGGGATGGAGAAGAATGAGACGCAAATTAGAAGTTGAAAACTCTTGAAAGCTCCTTGAACATTTGACATTCAAAGAAGGATGCATACTCTCCCAATTTAGCTTAGGAGAATAAGAAGATCTTCCTATAACCTTTCGGTCATAGGAAGATATGAAGAGATACATAATCTATGGGTGGAGCGTGGTAAGGGAAGTCATTGAACCATGTGTTCAATGATACATAATCATTTACCAAATTTGTGTTAGGCAAATGAGGGAAGGGTGTGTAAAACACGAAAACAACCTTAATAAGTCGTCGCACACTTTTTAAAGCACCGCGATGAATTTTAAGTGAGATTTTCAACGTTAACGGAATTCAACGGAAATAATTTTAGAAAATCCCTTGCGAAATTCTGATCGTTTTGGTATATAGAACCTATACCTAATTTTGCCTAAATTTGGAATAACAAATTTTACAAGTCTCTAAATCCCGGTTTTGCCCCTAACCTTTTGTATTGCCGGAATTACTTAAGGGCAAATTGGTCATTTGCAAATCCCCTTTCTCCCTTATCAACTATACCCGAACCCCTCCTCTCCATTTCATGCGTGAAACAAGCGGAACAAGAGGGGCGGACGGTAGAGGCGTCGGGCAAGGTGCGGGATCCACTTCGGTGACGATCTTCCGACGAAACTTTTAGGTCAAATCAAAGAGGACGACGAGAGAAACACTCCGGTATGTTTATTTCCAAGCGAAACTTTCTCGATCTTTAGATTTTTGGAAAAGAATTTTCTAGGGTTTTTCCAAAACCTAATTTTCTTTCAAAATTTCTTTATGGAATTAATAAGGAATGATTAAGAGAACATTTTAACGGTAAAAACGAAGAAATTGGAGGAATTTTTGGAGATTTATAAATTAGGATTTTTGACGAAAAATTTAATTCCTTCAAGATGCTTTTACAAAAATTATTTCTAAGGATTTAGGAAATGTTTTTAATGAAAAATTTTAAGTTTTTAGCGGAATTTTCATTTTCTTAATTTTCATAATTAATTTAATCCAAAAATTATAATATAATTATAATTATATGTTTAGGATTAAGTTTTGTGCGATAATTTAATGAAATTGGAGTTTTATGATTTTCTAAAATTTTGGATTTAATTAAATCCAAAAATTTATGTTTATTTAATTAATTATCCTTTAAAAGTCGTAAGGAATGGTTAAAGGGGAAAAATGCCGAGTTTAGCAATTAAACTTATGAAATTTGATTTTTAATTATGTGACACGTCTCTTTTGTAAACTGCTTAGGTTCTGACCATTAAAGGGTAAGGTGAAATAACTGTGTAAAAGCGGCGTGCCATACTTGGGTTGAGGTAGGTGTTCAGACCCCAGTTAAATTTATAAGTGCTTTAAAATTTTTATGCTTAGAATGCAATTTCATGTATTTATTTTCTTGTCAAATATTTTATTTACTGTCAAATATTTTGATATTCATGTTTTTAAAAGAATACCCTACAGTTTTATGCTCTCATTTCATACATTATTTGAAAAGAAATTAAGGTATATGAATAAATGAAATAAATATGAAAGAAAATTTAGCATGATTCAAAGATTTAAAAGCAATAACAATTTCATGTTGTATGTTGATCCGGAAGTGCCAAAATGGTAAATGAGCTCTTTCGAGCATTGGTAAAGGAGGCTCATATGAGTCATGGTAAAGAATGGTTCTTATGAACCAATGGTAAAGGAAATTGTCACAAATTTGACTGCGTACCTGATCAGTACGAATAAAGGTACTTTCGGGACGGGTGATACATTTAGCATAATCATTTTTGCATTTTCATTGCATATGAAAAAGGTGAAAGGAAAGACTGAAATGAATGAAATGTTAAAGAAAGGAAAATGCAAGAAAAATTAAAAAGTTTAAAGATTATGACTTGCAAAATTATATGATATGATTTCAATTACAAATATTTTATTTTTGCATCTTATGAAATTAACTGAGCTATGAATTACCTGCTGAGCGTTGGCTCATTCCTCGTTTGGAAATATTTTTTTCAGGAAATAAGTGATGGCTGCTCGACGACCTTATACGTATCGTCGTAGGGGACCTCTGGATGAAAGGTTCCATTTTATGTTTTAAGTTTGAGTCTTTGAGTTTGTTTCTGTAGTTCGTGAGTTTGAAATTTATGAAATGTTGAGAGCTTATGTAATGTAATTGATGTTTAAAAAGTTTTTAACAGTCGTGTGACAGAAGAACAGTCTGATATTTCTTAGTGGCTCTTTCTTTTAATGTTGGATGATATTTTGTGTACTGAGTTTTAAATAAAAGTATGTTATGTATTATGCTCTTCCGTTAGACCGACTGATCCCGACCCGATTTTATCAGGCTAGCCTGGCCGGGTCGTGATAGGGTGGATGAGATAATTTCCTACAACTTTAGAGTTGTAGGAAAGGAAAAGTTTGTAGGTTGCAAGTTAGAAGAATCCCTTTGAACATCATATGTTCAAAGGAAATGACACACATTCACTCAATTTAGGCTAAGTGAATGGGGAGGTTTTCTACACTTGGTTTGGTAGAAAAAGGAGAGAGTGCACCTTAAAGGTTACACATTCATGAATGTCCTTGAACATTCGATGTTCAAAGGGGAATGATCATTCTCCTAAATTTGGGCTTAGGAGAAAATGAGAAGACTTTCTACAACTCTTAAGTTGTAAAAGAGAGAAGCAACAAGCAAACTTTGGTTTGCATGTTGAAAGGGATTCCTTGGACATTGGGTGTCCAAGGAGGATCATTCATTTGCTTAATTAGTGACTAAGCAAATGATGAAGACTAGGATTTGAATCCCATGTCTAGGAGATTACTCATTGGTTTGTGTTCCAATAAATAAATGATTTGATAAGCTTCCTACAACTTTGGGGTTGAAGGAAGAAAATGTAACTTAGAGAGTTACAAAGTTTCATAGATGACCTTTTGAATATTTGGTATTCAAAGAGGGGTGATCATCCACTTAAATTGGGATAAGTGAATGGAGAGGAAAGGCTAAGTTTTAGGTCTTAAGCCTAAGCGGTATGTTCAATTGTTAAACTTAGGTTCAAACAAATTGAGAGAAAGAACTTACAGTTTGGTTCTAAGTTCAATAACCCCATGTAATAGTGAGTAGAAGTTTAGGATAAGCTTCAAACTATTATACATGGAGGTAGAAGTGACATTTGTTTGTTGACTTTGCATTTCAACAAACAAAGAAGAGGAAATAACCTAGGATTTGATCCTAAAATTGAAGGACTCATGCAATGATATGTTTAAAGCTTGAGGTGCTCCAAATTTCATTGCGTAAGAGATGTAATTTGCAGTTTTAGAACTACTAATTGAGAGGTCCATCTACCTATATAAGTTAGGCAAATGAGATAGGCTAGATTTAGAATCCTAAGCCTAAAAAGGGAATTCTTTCATTGATCTTAGTCTCAAAATGAAAGAAAGAGATAACTTAGATTTTTGGCTCTAAGCTACAAGATTTTCATATAATGATAGGTTGGAATTTTAGAGAATTCCAAATCATCATGTATGAAGGGAGAAACGTTCATTTGGTAACTTTGAGTTGTTAGCAAATGCAATGGGGGCTTAGGATTTGTTTCCTAAAATCTTGATTCATGCACTATAATAATTGGGATTTAGAGAACACTCCAGCTACTAAGCATGAGGGACATGTACATAAGGAAGAGAACCTCCCACTCTCTTACAAATGTTTTGGATTCGCTTGAAAGAGGGAAGATTAACTTCCTAATGCATTGGAAGGTTTTCCCAAATCAAATTTGATATGATTTTGGGGATTTGAAAGTTTCTAGGAACATCCTAAAGATCCATTTTGACAAAATCTAAGACGGACCTAAGAGTAGACATGTAATGATTTGTAGCTCCTAGGGTAGTGCTAGAATTCACATAGTCTAACATTTTGGAGCCTTGAAATGCTCCAAACGTCATACAATGGTATGTATTTAGAACCTTAAGAAGGTTCCCATCACCATACATAAGAAGAAAGGATGAATGCTTGTAGATTTTACAGGCAGAGAGGTTTGAACCTAGGCTTTTTTGGAATCCTAAGTTGAGAACATTCATGCAATGGAAAAATGGAGCTTTGTGGTGCTCCAAATTACCATGCATGAGGGAAGGGAAAACTACTAAAGAGCTTTCAATACATTAAAATGGTCTACAAATCAATTTTGGCATGATTTGAGTAAAGGGAAATAGTCCTACAACTTGAATTTGGAAGACGACCTATGACATTATCAAAAGTCTACAAGAAAGTGGTTTTCCCTAAATCAAACCTAATATGATTTGGACATTTAAGAACTTGCATCTAGTTGTATTATCTTGCAAATTAGGGAAAATGAGCTTAGATAATCCTTTAGTATGATGGAGCAATGATCATGGGCCTTTGGGGTTCATGAAATGCTCCAAATCAAATTTACCAATACTTAGGATTAAATGAGCACATTTATGAAAAATTTGCAAGTTAATACATTCACTAATTAAAGCAAGAAATAAATAACATATAGCTTGAATCACGATATAGTAGGAAACATGCATTTGAAGCTTATAAGGGGTCAAATCACTTTTTGCATGATTTGGCCCATTGAAGGCATTGAAATGAGATTCCAAACTTTGGAATATTTGCATAGCAAAAATAATTTTCCATAGACTTTTCTATCACAAACTATACAACACATCCAAAGGCGAGTTTGATCAAACACACTTGCTCTAGGATTTTTTGAAGTGAATCTTTGAAATTCACGTTAGATCCTACAACAAGTCATCACAAGCATTTTTTATATATTGTAAGGCTTATGACACACTTCACAAGCTCAACCAAATTCCTAAATCATATGGTTATTTTCATCATGACACTAATCTTGAATAGGTACTTGTACACATTGTGAGGTTTGAATGTACAAACATATATTTGAGAGGAGTTGGATAACAACCCGACACCTCTACACGTGTCAAAATCCTCTCCGGACTCTTACATAAGAGTCAACCAATGGAAATCAACAAATTTTCATAGTCTTTGCAAAGTGGACAGCCAACGAATGGGTTTTAGGGGACCAAAAATCAAAGTTTCTAGGGACCTAAGGTTTTGGAACGTCAACCACATGCCATTGGCTAGGGAGCTTTAAGGTTTCGCCTAAGTTTCAATGGTATACCTCTCCCGGGTTGTCCTAGCACTCATATCCAAGTTCCAAGCACTATCCAAGCTCCCATTCAAGCTCTGGATCGCTGTCCAAGCTCCAATCTAAGCTCCAAAGTCGCTCCAAGCCGCTCCAAGGGAGGAAGATCGCTGTCCAAGGTGTTCCGGTCGACGCCGCCACTGTCCAAGGTGTTTTGAAGGCTCCAAATCGCTGTTTGGAAGGTTTAGGAGCCTTCTTTTGCTATTTGGAAGCTTCAAACAGCTCCCAACTCGTCTCGAGGTCGCCGGAGTTGAAGGAGGAAGGGGAGAAGCCACTAATTTTGCTGATTTTCAGAGAAAGAGAGTGAATGGAAGTCTTAACCTTCTTTGGGATGAGAGAAGGTCTCAAAGCCCTAAGCCCTCCTTCTCCCTTCCACTAGAAGGACCGCAAGCAAAGGCTCTGGCTCGCTGGAAGAAGGGTGATGGAGCACGATGGAGACGCATAGTGGAGCCACATGTGGGAGCCATCGGTTTCGCCGGGTTGAGTCGCACACGGATGGGAGCTCTCCGCCTCTCTTCTCTCGCACTCTCTGTGTGTCGGGACGGAAACGAAACAGGGGACCCGAATTAGCTCCCCTCTCTCTCGCTCGTCCTCTTAGGGACGAATCCCACAGCAAGCTTGCCGCCCCAAAACGTCTAATCGGGCCTCGAAGCATGAAACGAAGCAAATCTGCTTGAGTAGATTTTGCTGCCAAATTGAAGTGAAATTGGGTGGGACTTGAGAAGAGATCTCAGCCCTAGATCTCAAATTTTGATTTGAGAACCAAATTCAGCCTAAATTGATTGATTTTGGTTGAAATTGAGTTCGAATCAAACTCGAATTAGATCGATTTAGGTTCGATCAAGTTAATTTCATGAAATTAAACTCAAATCGGCGTCGAATTGTGTCGAATTAGGCTCGACGGGGTTCGATTGGGTTTGATTTGATTTTAATTAAATTAAATCGAATTTAATTTGACTAAAATAAATTTAATTTAATCAAATCGGAATCTAATTTGAGTCGATTTTGTCTTGACGACAATCGATCGAGCATGATCGAGCCTAGTCGGGCTCGATCGGGGTCGGGTCGATATGAAAATATTCATCAACAAAAGGACCCCTAATATGTGTGGTGAACGAATAAAAGTACGCCACATATATTGGCGTTGACCAAATGATGATCAAACGAGATCTTCCAAATCAAATAGGGTATGATTTGAAAGAGAAAGAGAGATCTACAAAAGCCTAAACTTAGATTTAGACAAGATCTACAAAGATAAGGAGATTTCTATCTATCTCCTTAAAGAAAGAGTTTTAGATTACCCTTGGAAGAGAAGTTAGAAGTATTTTGGCAACTTCTAAAGAGGTTTCTAAAGACATTTGGTACCTTTAGAGGGGGCTTGGTAGGAATGAAGTATTTTTGACAACTTCTAAAAGGAATTTCTAAAGATATTTGGTATCTTTAGAAAGAATTTGGTTTGATTAGAAGGAATTTGATAATTTTTAAAAGAGCTTTGGGATACTTTTCTATCACATAAAGGCTAGGGGTATTATAGCTACCACTTACAAAGCTTTCAAGGATGTTTTGGTTATCACTTGAAAAGAGATTAGAGACATTTGGTGTCTCTCAAAAAGGGGTCTTAGGTATATCTTGCTATATCCTAAAAGTTAGGGGTATCTTGGCTACCACCTAAAGATTTCTCATATATATTTTCTCTATCACTTGAGAAGGGTTAGGAACATTTGTTGTTTCCTAAAGGTCAAAAGGTATTTGTCACCTATTTGGAAAGCTCTAAGAGGTATTTTGGCAACCAAGTAAAGGTAGAGTTCATCTTATTTTGATAAAATAAAACTCAAAAAGGTTAAGGCTAAGAGTATTTTGGCTACTACTTAGGCCTTGAAGGTATTTGGTACAAGATTATCTATTTTGGCTAGATAACTCTTAATATTTGGGAAGACTAAAGGGTATTTTGGTAACCACTAAAAGTCTAAATTTGAGTAGATCTATGGCGTTCAATTTGGATAGAACAAGATCTAAAGGGGTGAGCTAGGAGAGGCCTTAGAAGGTTTGAATTCTACCTAAACTCTGAAATTGATAAGAAGACTCCTATTTGGAGATGTCCACACTTAGCATTTGGTACTAAGATTTGAATTTGACTTTCATTTGGAAAAAGATAAATTTGAACTTTCCTTCATTTAGAGAAAGAAACAAGATGAACTTTCACTTGGAGAAAGATGAACTTGATTTTCCTTTTAGTGAAAATTGAATTTTCTTTCCTTTTTGGGAAAGATGAATTGTCTTTCCTTTGGGGGAAAGATGAAGTATTTGAGAGTTTGAACCGATGTCTTGATAATCCGGACCTAGTCCACAACAAGATAAAAAGAACATTTCCATATGAAAGAAACATTCATTCACTAAAATTAAAGCTTGCATACAATCAATTGTAATACTTCTTGAGGTAACGCCCATTGATAGGCAACATAGGACGTTCACCATTACAATCAATCATCTTGTAAGATCCACCTTAATAGGCCTTTTCTACTACAAAAGGGCTTTCCCAAGTAGGTTTGAACTTGCCACCTATTTTACGGTGGGCTATAATCGGTTTGCGAAGAACTAGGACCAAGTCGCCAACCTTGAAAGTCCTAGAACTGACCAATTTATCGTGGGCTTGAGCCATGCAGGCTCGTTACAACTCGAGGTTCTATTGAGCAAGCAAACGCTTCTCATCTAAACCATCAAGTTCCTCCAACCTTAGTTGGGCATTTTGTTCACTTGTAATTTCATTGTTTATTGCAATTCTAAGAGATGGGAGCTGTAACTCCAAAGGGAGAACCGCCTCCACTCCATAGACTAGAGCAAACGGAGTGGCCTGTGTTGGGATTCTATATGTGATCCGATAGGCCCACAACGCCTCTACCAACTTTTCATGCCATTGACGTTTGTTCTCATCTAAGGTCTTCTTTAACAACTGAACTAATGTTTTGTTGAAAGCTTCAGCCAATCCATTAGCTCGAGGATAGTATATCGTACTATACCTCCAATCAATGATATGTTTGTTAACAAATTGATTAAGCTTGGTACTTTTAAAAGCAGGACCATTATCGAATATGATTCGACGTGGAACGCCAAACTTGTATACAATATGGTCCTTCAAGAATTGCAGCATATGGCTAGTTTTGACTTCTCTCAATGATACGGCTTCAGCCCACTTTGAGAAATAATCAGTTGCAGTAAGTATAAACCTATGACCCTTAGAGGAAGGAGGGTCTATAGGCCCAACAATATCGGTTCCCCAGCTTGGCATTGGTGGCATTTTCGTGCTACCTCAACACAATCTTTAATCATTGAAGGCCAATAGTACCCAAGCCTTTTAATTTTTAATTTCATTTTTGGGCCCGATTGATGGGCACCACATAACCCCGCATGTACCTCGGTCACTATCTTGTGGGCTTCATCCTTTGCAAGGCATCGCAACCACATTTGGTCAAATTACCGCCCATACAAGATTTTGTTGATCAGTGAAAATGACAATGCTATATTCTTTGTTTGGTCAACAACAGACTTCTCCTTCGGTAGTTTACCATTTCAGAGATATTCAATGAAAGATTGGCGCCAATCATCCTCATCATTTACCACAAATGAAAACTCACCGAAGGAAGAAGGTTCATTCAAATTTTCAAAGTCAATAGGAGACAAAATTTGACGATTTTGAACTTCTATTTGGACTGAATCCTTTTCAGGGCATGACATTTCCTTAGCAAGCTTTGCTAGAATGTTCGTCGTAGCATTTTGACCATGTGGTATTCTAACCAAAGTCGCATTAGGAATTTGTTCAAACAGTTTCATGGCATATGAGTGGTATTTAAGCAAGTTGATTTCAAGGCTTTATGTGTTCCTGCAACTTGGTTAATCACCAACTGTGAATCGCCATAAAATTTGAAAATTTTAATTTCCATTGATATTGCTAATTTTAAACCAGTTATCAGAGCTTCATATTCCACCTCGTTATTTGTATAAGGGTCTGATAAACTGTAAGAATATCGTAATAAGGCTTTATCAGGTGTTATGAATATCAAACCAACTCCAGCCTTATCAGGGAGGAGATTTTGTGGTTCAGTACCTCTTTGGAAAGAGGCTACACCATCAAAATATAACTCCCAAGCGCGGCTTTCATGGTCATCTAAATTCATTATTTGTTCATCAGGAAGATCGTCATTCAAGGGAGATCCTGCTAGTATTGGGTATGTTGCTAGGAAATCAGCAAGAGCTTGTCCTTTTACAGCACGTTGGAGAGTGAAAATGATATCGAGTTGAAGTAGTATCATGGCCCATCTGGCTAAATGTCCTGAGAGTGTTGGACGGGTGATGAGGTACTGAAGGGGATTTACCTTAGAGATCAGATTGACTTTATGAGAGAGCATGTAATGCCTGAGCTTTTGGACTGCAAAGATAAGGCATAAGAAATGTTTCTCAATGGAAGGATAATTCATTTCTATAGGAATTAGATGTCTGCTCAAGTAGTATAGGGCATTCTCTTTTCCTTCATTGTTGGTTTGGGCCAAAAAAGCACCAAGAGACTCATCAGAGACTGCAGCGTAAAGAATTAATGGCCTCCTTGGGATAGGGCAGCCAAAATTAGAGGGGACAAGAGATAGCATTTTATACTATCGAAAGCTTTTTGGTAGCTATCATCCCAATAAAATTCTAAATCTTTCTCTGAAAGGGCTGCAAAGGGTTGGCATCTACCAGACAAATTGGATATGAAGCGTCTTAGATATGTCAACCTACCTTGGAAAGATCTTAGTTGAGTAAGACTTCTAGGAGGTTTCATTTCTAATATCGCCTTGATTTTAGTAGGGTCAATTTCGATGCCACGGTGTCGAACAACAAACCCAAGAAACTTCCCTGAAGTCACCCCAAAAGCACACTTGAAGGGATTCATCTTGAGATCGTACCGACGAAGCCGTTCAAATACAACCCTTAAATCAAACAAAAGATCCTCTCTTTTTTTTCTTTTGACCACGAGATCATCAATGTAGCATTCAACTTTGTCATGAATGAGTTCATCGAAAATTCTGGTCATTGCACGCTGGTAGTTTGCACCAGCATTTTTAAGGCCAAAAGGGATGACCTTATAACAATATATTCCAATGGGTGTTCTAAAAGCGGTGTACTGCTCATCCTCCGGGGCCATTTTGATTTGGTTGTACCTCAAGGATCCATCCATAAAGGAAAAGAGACTATGAGAAGAAGCAATGTCAATCATGAGTTCAGGGATAGGTAATGGGAACTCATCTTTGGGATATGCTTTATTCTCTGAAAGGGCTGCAAAGGGTTGGATCAAAAGTTGAGGTCACACTATGGCAAAACACGCGATTACCGTCGGATTTTCCAGCGGAAAATTTTGCGCTGGTACAAACGGCGCAGGTAACGGCGGATTATTGCGACGGAAACCTTACGATGCATTTTCCGGCTCAAAATACGCCGGAAACCTTCTGGTGTCCCATGCGCCGGTCTATACGTCGGTAAAACGAGATCTGAACCATTTTCATCGCACGTTACGACGGAAAAATATCGGCGCAAATAACCGGCGGATATTGTGCCGGCGTATTTAAACTCAACGAAATATTTCTGACGCAAATTGCGTCGGCAATGTTACCGGCGTTTAATCCGCCGAAACGTCCGCCGGTGAAAGCCCTATTTTTCATCACCGAGCCCCTCTGGCTGCTCATTTGTTTCCTTCCCTTCTCTCACCTCGCGTGTTTCACTCATCGACGTCCGTCGCTCGCCATGGATTGACGTCGTCGACGGTCACCGGACTTCGCCGTCGACCATCACCGGACTTCGCCGAGCATCCTCTCTTTCTTGCTCGCGCGCCGCCGAGGGTCGTTC
>NW_021319472.1:80122-90184 GCF_001605985.2 Dendrobium catenatum
TTTCTTTATTAGATTTAAACGAGAATTTGACTTTTAAGAGGACACAATGGAGAAAAATGATTCATTTAGCCGACCCCACATAGTGGGATAAAGGCTTGATGTTGTTGTTGTTGTAATGATGCGAGCATAATTGATGAATTGTTAAATATCATTTAAGGGTCTGTTTGGGACGATTGCAGCTTTTTATAGTGATGGTTGGAAAACTATGATGCACCTTGGAAGCAAAAACATAAAAATAGAGAAGAAGAAATGCAGGATCACAAATATAAGGGTTGATTTTTTATTACTCCTTCAACTAATAATGAAATATATAGTTGATCTATTATTCGAGAGATAGATTGAATATACCACAAATCCTAGTCACCACTAGGAAACTCACACCAACAAGATGAAAATAAACTCAGCATGCATACCATCAAAATCCTAAACAAAATTTCTCCTTAAATAGCCCTAATACACAATTAAAATATTCCTAAAATATTAAAACCTCCCACAATTAAAACCTTCCACAATAAAAACATTCCTAAAATATTAAAACTTTCCAGAATTAAAGCTTTCCTAAATTAAAACCTTTCTAAATACCTACCCTTAATTCCTTACATAATGAATAATAGCTCCTCCGGCTTGGCTGTGGGCCCCTGGCATATTAATACTCCTCTCCCCTCAGAGACACACCTTTTTCTCATGGTGGAAGGATGAGAACTATCTTTTGATCATCTTTTTGAACAACAAAATCTGCTTCTTGTCGAGAATCACTTAGCTCATGATCAAGTTCTATATCTTTCATTATATGCTCGTGCTCCATTCTAGAGAATATGTCATCTTTCAACAATTTAACATATTTGCTAATGCCTTCACTTTTTATTACATCTGATCTTGTGATTCTATTTGACTTCTATGCTTTGACTTCTCTTGTTTCATCATCCACATTGGTACCATAAACAACTCCTTGCTTTAGAAGTCCTTCAGAATCGGCTATTGCTTTTTAAAGCACCTTAACCTTTGCACACAGCTTTTTTAGCTCCAATATTCTAGTTGATGCTCTTAGACTTCTTGAGCTGTGATGCTTGCCTCATACTTGACTGAAATATTTGGTCTGTTTCCTCTTACTTTTCAGAATGTGAAGTTTTATCAATGAAATTTTGTACCTCTAGAAACGCAATCTTATTTTCCAAATAAGCAAAAAGGGGAACGTAAACATTTAATTTTGCCTTTAGCCCCTTATTTCTTTTACGAACACTTCAACTCTTTCTTTTAAATCTTCTTTTTGAGCATTTCTGCAAACAATTTCTTCAACTAGAAACTTCATTTGCACAATATCACCTGTCCCAAGGCCCTTAAGTATCTGCATCAACTCAAAGAACTCCTTAAATATCATTTCCATGAATGATGAAACATGAATATCATGTACTAACTTCGCAGCTTTTGTTTTGTTGGATTGCATTCGTCAATTGATACGTAGACTTTAGATGCCATGTTTGTTTTCTGGGTTTTGTGTGCTTCCACTCCATGCAATTTATAAAATTCCTCTTCCAACGTTTGATTGGGTTTTTGAAAGCACAAAATCTCATAATCTTTGCAGAAATTTTCTTCTTCTAATGATGAAAACAAGTTATTCTCTAATCCATTTTTAACCAACTTGGTCCTATTGATCACCTGCACACAACCATCAGGAGCTAGAGGCAGTTCTGAGTTTTGGATGCCTTGAAACTTGCTTGAATTGGACAGCTCCATGTATCTTTGCTCTAAAAGTTTCCCGCCCATCTCTGTATCTATGTTGAGTTTTTTCAAGGAATTTCTTGTTTGCTGGATTTTATTTTCAAAAGTACTATGTGGGTTCGGCGCTCTTTATGATGCATGTTTTTAGCTTCAAGAGCTCTCATGCATTCATTAATTGCTCTGATCTCCTGGCCTATATCATTTGTGATCCTATAAAGATTGTTCACATCACCAATTAACTACTTTATATGAGAAGATTTTTTTTAGCAATGCAACTCCTGAAAATTATGAGAGGAGCTCCTTAGCAATTGCTTCATTAAGGATATCATCATTTTCCTCTTCAGATGCTTCATTTTGTTCACTTAAATCATACAATTTCTTTGGCAATGATTCATTTTCCTTGAGCAACTTCAAGATTTCACTCTGAGATTTTAAATATGCTTCTTGTAAATCTTATAATCTGCCACACATTCTATCCAATCCTACATTTAACATTTTGTCTCGCTGTTTGCCCGCATTAATATCCTTTTGTTACAGTTTATTTATCTCCATTAGTTCGTAATTTTTTCTTTGGGGGTTAAAAATTCTTGATTTCTTAAAATAGTTTCGTGCTCAAGCTCTTTATTTTGTGTTCTAAGCTCCACCAATATTAGTGCAAGCTGCTCTAAAAGTGTGAAAGAAGATGGTTACTCAAGTTGAAAATGATAGATTTTCACCCTTGGTAACTTGAACAATAGCATGTAGCTCTGCAATTTTATTTGAAATAATCTGCAAAATATTATCTTAACAATCTATTGAAATCTCACAATCCTTGGCATCATATGACTCACAAATCTTTTTAGTGTCGTTTGTTTTCATCATCATATGAATCCCTTCCAAAAGTTTCACATTATAGTCCGTCAGTGTAATTAGCTTCGTCTCCTGAGTGGCCCATTCCGGTTTCACTTAAAAAAAATCTTCATGCTTCAATTCCACCATGTACATTTCGCAATCTTTAGAGAGAAATAGATTTTTTTTAGTCAGTTCAACTAAAAATTGCTAGAGCATGAAACTATCAATCTTAATGTTTACTAATTTATAATGATCCTCCTCAAGCTCCAGTTTTCTAAATTGGATTTGTTTTAGGATTTTAATTTGATTACTCTAAATAATCAACTTGTCTACTGAAGAAACTGATATCATTTTCATCATCTAGTTATTCTTGTTGGAATGGACAATGTAGTTCTCCACATCCTTCTCGTCTATAATTTCATCATTGCCTTATAGGACCACAAACCGATTATCTGGGCTTTGAAGATGCAGCGCAGCTCTTTCCAACTGAATTTCATTCTTTGAATTTTCTAGCGTAATCAATTTGATATCAATTTTATTCTTCGAGAACTCTGTATTAATTACATCCTGAACATTTTCATTTCTAGAAACACCCGTGCTAGTAGAAACCAAAGGTGCTTCCACTAGTTTATTTTTTTTTAATTCTTAAACGTTGACTTGGTTTCAATGTATTTCCCATCTTCGTTTTTTAATTATGAAAAACACTGGTTATTGGGATATGGATTTATCGATAGAATCACTTTGCACAAGTACTTTTAGGTTTTGATCAACACCATCAGCTTGGCTCTGCAAGTTTATTTCATTGCCCTCTTCTTTCATATCTTTCTCCTTGTCGATGAGTTTATTTTCGGAAGAAACTTGTGTATCACTTATTGAACTCTCACTCTTATTCTCCTTAATCCTCCGCATCTTCAACTTTCTCACCCTAGGATCGCAACAACCCTAATAGCTTCTTCCTCCTCCAATGTAGCGGTTGTTGTGATCCCAACCATATTTTCCTTGTGTATCGAGGGTTGAAATATCACCTTTCTTCCACCCTCCTTGCATAATCCGATCCCAACGACTCAACTCAATCCCATCCATCTCCGGTCGCCCACTCCTCTTGCGCAAAATGCCTCCCATAGTGATTGACCACCCCACCACCTCCACCAGAAAATTCCCTCCTTATTGTTACCCCATTCGGAAATCCTTATCAGAGCCCTAGGAGGTGGCTCTTGATTTTAGAAACTCTAATTATCAATCTCTTCCCTTCCGATCACTTTTACCTTAGATTCGGCCAAGGGAATTCCGATAAAATCTTGGTTAGGGTTTGCAATCAGAACCGCCAATGGAGTTTTGGATTGCATCTCCATGAGTTTCCTCATCATCTCCTCCAACTCTTCAAGTCTTCTTTCCATCCAATTCTCCATGGATAAAAACCCTCCTTTGATGGTTGAGAACTTCTCCATCCAGGATCTGATTTGCTCCATTTTGCCTTTTAACACGTCCTCCTTTCATGCCATCTCTCCAAAACCTCGCTCTGATATCATTTTGACGCGTCTTGGAAGCAAAAATAGCAAATTAGAGAAGAAATTCAGGAACACAAATATAGATACTAATTTTTTATTACTACTTCAACTAATAACGAAAGATACAATTGATCTACATTATTCGAGAGGTAGATCGGCTCTCCCACAAACTCTAGCAACCACTAGAAAACTCATACCAACAAGAGGAAAATAAACTCATTATACATAACATCAAAACCCTAGACAAAACTCCTTAAATAGCCCTAACACATCGTTAAAATCTTCTTAAAATATTAGAATCTTGCACAATTTGAACCTTCCACAATAAAAACCTTCCTAAAATATTAAAACCTTTCACAATAAAAACCTTCCTAAACAACCCACCTTGATTCCTTACATAATGAATAGTAGCTCCTCCGGCCTCGCTGTGGGCCCCCTGACGTATCAAACTATTGTGGAGAAAATTTCTTTTTTGAAAGCTACTATAGAAAGGAACTTCCTAGTATAAAAAATTATTGAAAGTAGTGAAAAAACAGTGGTTAAACAAAAATTGTGGTTGTGTTGACCTCTGTTGTAAAAAAAAAGGAATAAGAAATGCATACCCCCGACGCATCCTACAAACCCATATCCTGCGCAAAATAGCTTAGAACCCGTCGTTTGCTACAGTGTCGTAGTTTGCAACAACGTTGAATTATCGCATCCATCCCATCTCCCGCGTGTGAAAGTCCCTCCATGTTCGCATCATTAAAACGATATCGATACTTC
The DNA here is from genome assembly GCF_001605985.2 of Dendrobium catenatum. NCBI lineage: Eukaryota > Viridiplantae > Streptophyta > Magnoliopsida > Asparagales > Orchidaceae > Dendrobium > Dendrobium catenatum. Next base: position 84,946 of record NW_021319472.1, read on the forward strand.
TCTTCTTCGCTTCTTTCTTACACAGCCGAAACCCCTTGTCCGAGCCCTCTACCTAGCAGAAGCCTCCTTTTTCTTTGCCTTCTTTCAGATCCACACATCGACCTCCACTCAAACCTCGCTGACTCCACCTCGCATTACTCGACCTCAACTCCGTTCCAAACCAGTCGCTGGATCTCCTCTTACCTGTAGCCGCAAGCCTTCGGATCTTCCCAAGCCGCACACACTTGCCCGACCTCAATCCACTTCCTTCTTCTTCCTCCTCAAACTACAACAACGGCCAACCATCCCTCATTCCATATGATCTCCTCTTCCCTAGTCACACCTCATGTGAGGTTCATGCAAGCAGAGCTCCATATGACCTCTGATTCATACCCTCATGAAACGATCTCCTGCTCTACCTAGCCGACCCCTTCTCTCCCCCACGACTCTATCTATAAAGCCCATATTCACTAATCCAAACCCCATTCAAATCAACCCACTATAAGCCCAAGGCCGCATACCTCATCAAGCCTTGCATCACTATGATATCCTCTTCCCTAATCGCGGCGCATCAAAAAGCTGTCTATACATTTTTTTCTTTAGTGTGGTCGGAAGGGAACTCAGTGCGACGCCTACGGCGAGGCGAGGACGAATATGAGTACATGTAGGTGCCTTAGTGCCTACGAGGAAAGATATGTGCATTTTAAACAAGTACCAAAAGACCCATACACGTTTATCTGTCGTGGTGAGATTGAAGATTTATGGTCGCGGTGTCATCTGACACCTACCGTATATACTTTTCTCTAGCGTGACGGGAGGCCTAGACTCCTGAAATTTTCTCTAAACAAGGAAGACGTAGAGAGGCTGCCGAAATTTTTGGTGAACATGGGACCTTGTTTGAACTTAAATAAATAGTGTAGAGGACCTAAATCGAATCAAATAATGATGATTTGAACTTGCCAAATGAATAAAATTTGAACAATTAACAAATTTGAACAGAGCAAACTGACAAAAAGACTTAAATAAAGAACATAGGGGACTTGAACTTTGATGACATGATGGCGGTTTGAATTTGAACTCGAACAATTTCAGCAAGGGATTGAACTTTAAATCAATAATGAACATACGATCAAGTTAAAAGTACAAACATTAAGTGATAAGCTCGTTCATTCAAATGAATGCAAATAAATAAGTAGAGAATTTATGCAAAGAATGATATGTGCACAGGAACACAATGTTTGGGTAAATACAATAGTGCACTTTTATGAATAAGGAAACTTCTGATGAGTGTAGAAGGTCACACACAATTAATGTTACTCAGGTGTAAACAAATATACTAGACTCCTGCAAGTGACAACGATCGATGACATAAAGTTTTCCATAAGGATCAAAAGTCTTCACGCTGTTTAGAATGTAAATGCCAATTAGCAATAGCAAGGGTGTCATGAGTCATGCCGTAAATCATAAGGCAATGTGATGAATAATCAATGACAAGCTAGCTTGTAGATAAGTGCAATAGGTTCCTACCAGTCAACATACAGATGAACATGCTAACTTGCCTACGAATGATAAAGCCTCCTACATGATATGCTTGTGGACAAAGTGTAGGAAGTGTACCACAAATGTAGTGGTATTCCTACAGTTAGTGCTGAGCAATATGCAAGCATACACATTGGTATCGTATGAATGCAAAAGTTAATTTGCAAAATGAATGAATATAGAATTTGTAACGTGTACAATAGTCCGCCTTTGAGTTACTACAAGGAGCATGCAATGAATGTGACCATTCTCCGACAAGCATGTATAAGAACTTGCAATGAGCAAACTTTCAAACATGAAATGTGCAAGAACAAACACTGAAAATTGATGCACAAGCAAATGCAACAATTCATTGATCAATGTGTATAACAAGTTAGATGGCAAACACAGTCATCAATCAACATGTATGAAGTAACTCGTGATGGGTATAACTCACTCGTCGATTTATTGCAATGATGACCAGTTCCTTATGTATACATATATGCATACAACATGTCATTTGTAAGAAAGATCAAGTGGCTCATGAGCAATGCGAAGGAAGAATTTTCGATGAGTATGCTAATCTACCAAAGAGACGTTAAGCTTTAAATGTGGCCCTCCTAAAGTCAATGCAATTTGATGTGTAGGCAAGCATATCGATCCCTTGCAAAGCAATTATGAGAGACTTGTCGATACTTTGTGAATAACAGCAAGATGCGTACAAGTGAATACAATGTGCTTATCAACTTATAAATGAACTTAAGAGCCTTATATGAACATGAAGACAATATGCAAGTAAATGCAATCGAATGAATGTCAGCAATCAAATAAGACTCATGATGAATGAACTCTCAATGCATGCAAGTGATTAACGATGAAAAAAATGGCTCAGAGAGTTCAATCGAGTCAACCTGTGAATGAGTGCAAGTGACATCTATATTAACTATGTAATCAACTACAATTAGAAGAGTTTGACATGTAACATAATGGCAAGAAAGTATCAACAATCCAATAGATCAACAAAATGAATAAGCATGGAGGAGTGCAATTGTGTCTTGATCATCAGCAATAATTCAACATACAGAAAATGCACCAACAAATGATATTAATGCAAGCAAACATGCAAGAATCTATAGTAGATAAAGAACCCCAAGGGCAACATGCTTGTAAGTAAAGATCAAAATGTTTGATGCATTCCACAAGCGATAGCATAAGATCTATAATCATTTGCCCTCTTCAAACAATGAAAAATTTGACATGCAATGAACATGACAGTTTGATGCATTCCATGAGTTCGGAGTGAATGAGGTCTATGCACAATCAATGTTATTGAATTCCAAGAAAGTATGCTAATTTAACTGCAAATAATAATACTTTATGTAGCAAGCTTATAAGCACGTGGTAGTTTCCTACAAATGGTAAGGATCAATGTGCAATAAATGCATCAATTCATCTGTATGCAATGTAGCCTCTTGCAGACATATAGTGCAATATGCGGCAAGTGCTAACACCCATTGATAACAAGAAAAGATATTTGTACATACAATGAATCGCTCATGAGGGGTACGCTCACTAGTAAGGCATAGGTATCTAACAAGTTCTCTAGATAAAGCATAGTGAACACATCAGCTTACTTATAAGCAATGACGGTGGTTAAAATGTGAAAGCAATGATTCCTCTACAACCGACATTAAATGTCTTGTAGATACAAATGACGGCATAGAATGCTGTAATACTCCTAGAGTCAACAACCATCAAGGGGAGGTAAATACACAGATCCCTTGTAAGCACAAGGTGATCGATCAACAACCATCTGGGCAATGAATGCAATTTTTTGTGGGGTTGTAGGAGACTCGCTATATATGCAAAATGTCATATGCGAACAAAATACCAAATTACTAACTTCAAATGTAAATGCCTATGAGCTGCCACAGAAGACCCATCAAATATTCCAAAAATGCTCTCACACATGCACTACGTGTATACACACGAATGGGAAAGTGCATATCCAAGAATATATACCTGCATGGGCCCCGACGATTGTGTTACGGGTACACACGTGACGTCTAGGGATGTTGCACTGGAAGTTTGAGCTCGATCATTCTATGCGGGTAGATAGAGGTTGATATAGCTCAATCCATCAAACAAATATATGATCGCAGTATCGGCCGGGATATTTATTTTATACGTTCATGTTTGACCTTCAAGGTCGATAACAAGAGAAATCCACTAATAAAAGCATGCAGCCAACGGCGAACTCAATCCTCTGTCGGCAAGTAGACAGAGTTGACAAAATTCAATCAACAAATGAAAATGCCCTAATTTCCCTAATGATGGTGGTGTTGATAGAAAATTTCAACCGAAGGGGTTAATTCACAAACATTCAAAATTCCACCCAAATACTTAAAAATTCAAAAAACTCTTAAAAATTATCAAATCCAAATATTTAAAATATAAAGAATCCATCAAATGCTTAAAGCAAAACTCATCCATCCTCCGTAATATTTTATTAAGGTTGACAAATTTGAAAATACACTTCAGCTCATAAAGAACTAGTGTTTGGTCGAGAATATCACTAGGATTCATTCTCAAATCATCTCTTACCAGTAAGAATGTGGCATGTGTCCTTTAACCAGCAGTTTTGTTGCCAAATGGCACCGCAGGTCAACTGTTATAACCGTGGCTCTCTGAACTGGGTGATTTTGCCGCAAAATGACACCACTAAATTACGGTCATAGCCAGAACCCTTATGCTCCCCAATGGCACTAAATCATTGAGATATGAATCAAAAGGATATAATCAATAAAGCACAAAGCCCTCTGTTAGCTAAAGTGGATTCAAATTTATCCTCTTAGACAAACATACACTCCAAGTCTACAAGGTACCCTTGGACGAAGCAACCCATGGCTGCCGACAAGGATCCTTTTGTTAGGCTGGGTCGACTACCTCCTTTGACTAAGTAGACCAGGGACCAGGATGACCCAGGATGACGGACCTAGGATGACAGAACCATGGGATTTTGATCGGATCCATCATCCATTCCCCCACCATCTGCTTTAAGTGCAAGATGGTGAAATGTTCAATTTTAAATATCAAACTTTCAACATTTTTTTCTCATGCTGCTACTATATGCCAGATAACACGTATTTCTACGTATCTAATTGACTAGTCTTAATCAAAAGTTCTCTCTCATTATGGGGAGGGATAATTAACTATAGGGGCTTGCACATATAGGAAACTAGAACTCATCATAAAGTCCCCTCAAAATGAGGGCGAAATCTTTGGGTAGTATTATCTACAAACCCCATCTATTTTCCCAAAATTTATCCCAGAACATAATCTGTTAAAACTCCCTCGAAAGTAGAGGGGAGGTCAAGCTGGAAATTTTTGGAGCCAACAGGTTAGGGTTTGAAAATCAAAGTAATAAGAGAGCTGTCCCAAATGAAGCCTAAAGCTAGGATGGTAGGATGAGAAAACAAAAAGCACAATGAAAAATCAAGTGGATCATAAACTGAATGGATGGAAGAGATGAATCTGGAATAGAAAGAGGAAAGAAGTTGACACAGGGATTGTTTCACAATAGGATTTAGGTAGGATTTGAGTAGGATTTATGCTAAATCCGGCCAAACAAGTTTTAAGCAGCCGATAGATCTCATGGTGGAATAAATCATCCATTCCCACTTTTTTTCATAAATCTCGGATTTCCTAATTACTGGAGTTTGACAGATTTATGAGATTTGGC
>NW_021319472.1:95210-99170 GCF_001605985.2 Dendrobium catenatum
ATAATCCGTGTTTGTATCCTATATTTTTAACAATTGATGTGTCCCGTGTCTGTGTCACCGAGTTCGTGTCTATGCATCATAGCAAGTGACCTTCGCCATAAAAGATTATCATGGATAAATAGTAACTACCGAGATGAGTGACATTTAAGGCTCAAGCGAGTTAATACGAGTTATCCCGGGAGGCTTGCCTTAGATGATAACTCCTTGATCTGGCTTTTGATGGAACGAGTCTTCACGTTAAGACCTCGCTAGGAGAATGGCCATGAATATGTATATTAGTGCCAACTAGCTTGTTGAGCAGTCACTTTCCCTCCCGTTGAGTGTTCCTCCTAAGAAATGTGATTATTTGGGCCGAGTCTCGTAGTGGAAACCTATTGAACACCTAAGAAAAACCTACATAGGAATATAAGAGTGTGCTTTTAGTTCCTTGATTTACTTGTTCATTTGAAAAATGAATTATGAAAAATACAAGTGAATTAAAGGTGAACTTTTATTGCTCTCGCCTAATGAAATAAAAGGAGAGTAAGTAGAAGTTTTTACCCTGTCATTATTCTGCCCTCAAGTATTGTGCAGCTTCTTTTTTATAACTTTGATTTGACCACACACTACAAGCAGTTACTTGAGAAGGTTGATGCATCGATGTTACCTTCTTCCAACCTCCTGGGCCTGTAACTACCTAGCTCATTATTGCTAACTTGGATCTTATTAAGTTAGCTGGTTCTATCTTTAAGAGATTAAAAAGGTCAGCCCTTCGTAAGCTTAAAAATTGGAGATTGGCAAGGAAAATAAATCTGGTTCACCAAGGAGTAGGATAGCAGTGCTCAAAGAGACGAGCCTGCTTGTTGGCCATATGGCCGAGTGAACCAGTAGCACCTATGCCTAAGGCGACTGAGATGATGGAGGTAAGAAAGGAGTTGCCCAAAAAGAGGGAGTCCATGGAAATGAATAACTTCCTCTAATTCGGACGATATCTCCCACTGTCCGTGTGGTGACCTCTCACTGAGCGACTAACTGTGGTGGCCTCTATTGAGATATTGCATAATCCCGCCGCAATTGAGGTCATTCTTGGCTGATATGGAGATACGGAGAAATATCTTCAAAACTTGGAAAGAATTATTTCTAGAGGCAGAGCATCATTGCCCACTAATGAGCCAAGAGCTTGTCTAACCTTGAGTGGGTTATTGGGGCACTTGATGAGTGAGTTTGAAACTTTAACTGTAATGCAGGAGGAACTCGACCAGTCCAGCCTCCCTTTAGAGATTGAGTGTTCAGAGGAGGCAGCTTTCTCTAAGGGAGAGTATAACTCCCACACCACCAAAGGAGGATCTACTACAACGGGTGGGCTGTCTACTCAAAGACACTCGAGGTCACCTTTAAGGATATACTTGAGAATTAGCTGCCTTTGCCATGATGAACTCACATGTCTCTTATTGGCAGATAGTCTTTTGCATTGTTCTGTAGCATCAACAGGCTATGACCAAGGTTGCTGCCTTAAGGAACGGTTACTCTTGCTTGGGGTCACACATCAAAGATTAGAACTCTACTCGCCAAGCTATGAAGGAGGAGGTCGAAGCCCTAAATGCTAAGTTGGTTAGAAAGGAGGTGACTCACAGGGAGGAATTAGAGGAGACAACCAAGATGGAGGTTGTATAATGGGTGAAAGAACAAGCCAAGTTCAAGAGAAAGTGGATAAGTTCTCCTTCCGCTCTCCCAAATATGATGAGATATTTGGCAATAATATCGACACCGGGATCATGTGAAACTTAAAGAAGGTAATCGGCTCCAAGAAATTACACAACCCGTTCAAGGAAAAGGCCAACTTCTAGAAGCTCATGTTCAAAGATGAGGAAAGTGACGAAACAAGTCAAACCAATGATTAAGGATGCCCCTTTTTTTTGAAGAGAGGGGGGGCGCATGCAACTTTTAGAGAAATGAAATAAATGAAAATTTTGTGATTCCTCATAGTTTTTTTATTTTTGCATATGTTCACCTGTATTGTATTATAGATTTAATTTTTCATTGCCTTCGACTCCGCTTTCATATGTGAATGGTTAAAATAAAATGCAAATATGATAGTACTCACTCAAAATAATGCATGCAAGGCAACAACAATAAGGTAACTTTTAGAGAAATGAAATATGCAAAGCAACAACAATAATGTAACTTTTAGAGAAATGAAATAAATGAAAAATTTGTGATTCCTCATCTTTTTTTTATTTCTACATATGTTCACCTGTATTGTATTATAGATTTAATTTTTCACTGTCTTCAACTCCGCTTTCATATGTGAATGGTTGAAGTAAAATGCAAATATGGTAGTACTCACTCAAAATAAACGAAAAACTCAAGAACTCTTATAAGTGTTGAACTCGTCTATAACTGAATATTGAACATCATCATAACTCAGCTCTGAGAAGAGCATGTTAATATCTGCCATAGATAAATAAATGTAAGTTAATGTAATTGAAATAATGAAATAAGTATTGAACATGGCTCTTAAGAAGAACACCATGATACCCTTAAGTATTGGACTCGATCAACCTGAACTTTGCAGAACTAGGCCTGGTGATTCCTAGATCATGTAAATGATAAATTGGCACTCATCCAATCATAACTCACTCAATTTTTAACAGTAAAAACCTATGATTGGAGTGAATTATGAACTTGATGCCTGAATTTTATAGGTCAACAGGTAACTCACACATTAATGTTTGAGTTTTAGCACTGTGCTTGTGAAAAAATATATTCAACTCAGCATGATGCCGCCGTAAGTTGCCATTCAGTGACTAAATTTTATCTTTCTCTGAATTGCCTTTGTCTTTAAATAGGCCTTGCCTCACACCAAACTTAATAGTCTTCAAAAGGGTAACCATCTAGATTAGTTGACTGAAGAGGATTCGCATGCTACTCATTATAGATCTAGTTGCAAGGAAAGGAGTCGCCTTCGAGGGTTTGGATTATTTAAGAAGGGGTTTTTTTTTTAGTTGTATTCAGTTGACTCCTTGTTGGTTTTCCTACGAGTTGAGAGGAAGTGAAGGCAAGATATTGTGTTATGCAAGAATGGCTTAGAGAGAGAGTTTCTTGATATTTCCTTGTGAATATGTTAGCATAAGGAATGATCATGTTAGAATTTATACAACTAATTAGTAACTCGCTATGACAACTCGACTAGAATAAAGAGGTGACCTCATTAAACATAAACTTCCCTTCTCCTAGGAGCCTCAACTCTCCTAAAGATCTTGTGCCTTGAGGCTTCAGCTCACCTATCAAATGTAGTCTTCATCACGTTCAGACCTGATCCAGGGCAGAGACTTTGTTGACCTTCAACCTAGTTGAATGACCTCTTATATTGCATGGCTCAATTCGTTCTTGTTAGGATTTTTTTTCTGGTCTCTCCACAACCGTCGACAATACAAAGTTCCCTAGTTTTGGACTATAGAGAAAGGATATTTTCCTTAGCTGCTAGCTAGTCATATTTTTTATGTGAGTTCCACAAGTGTTATTATTATTATTATTAAGCCCCAAAATAGGTTATTCCATTGCTCACACCTGAGGAAATGGGATGAGTTCCCTATGTGTTCACGCATGAGGGTGGTTAAATTTTTCTTATCTTTTAAATGTTAATTTACTTGATCGACAAGATATGAACTTAAAATAAAAAAATAAAAAAATCATCATTATTATTATTATTATTGGGTTACAAGGTGCTAAGTGAAGAAACTCACTTCAATGGTATAAGATCTTTAAGTCATAAGAACTCCAAGTCCTCGACTCTTTACGTAGGGCTATCTAATGTAGATATGAGCTTGTCGGGTACTAACTGACGAACTACCTCATTTGCCCTCTTTAATACCATGTTGCCAAGATGAAAGGATTTCACCTCGACATTGGCATGGCAATACTTACTCATCCTTTACTTCCTCTTGAATGAGAGAGGCTTGTGCTTGAAGCTCTTCCAAG
>NW_021319472.1:99270-105826 GCF_001605985.2 Dendrobium catenatum
GTGCTAATTCATTCCAAATATTTTAGAGCATATGGGCACATAATTTGACCACATCTTAGTTTTGTCCCTTAGTAAAAATGGAAATAAATGAATCCTAACAGCATCATCAATAACACCATTATACTTGAATATTATACATATTTTTATGAAACTAGCTAAGTGTATTTTGGGATCCTCAATATGAGTTCCCCCAAATAGGAAATTTTGAATCATCTAAATTACGGTGGATTTTAGCTCAAAAATATTAGCTTGGATAATATGTTTATTGATACTTTAATGAATTTTATTTACTACAGAAATGGCATATGATGAGTGTAAATAATATTATATTTCATTTCTAATGTAGCCATTAAATTTTAGTTGTGCTTGTACACAAAAAAGTAGGAAATGTGCAAAAATTTCAAGTATATTATAGTCCTACGACATCAGCCACTACACCACTATGGAAACATCATTAACACCGCTGGTGCACCTAATATGGACATGGTAGCACCCAGCCTTTATTTAATAGTGTCACAACATTAGAGGAGTCAGCGCTATAAAATCCAATCTTTGTATGTAAAATGTTGTGGTGCCAATTTCTAGAACCTCCAAGCCAAGGGGAGTGCCACTTGGACTTCGAATCGCTCAACCATCATTCATGTCATAGCGCTATAATTATAACCATTCAGGACATGAATTGCTAGCAAAGTGATGTGTCTATTCACTGAATAATGAGTCCACATCATCAAGCACAATAGTGGAGGAAATCCTTCAGCTTATGACATTAGTTCATTTTATGTGTGCCGCGATGCAAGTGTCTCGAGCGCAATGGCACCAGAATTTATTTTCTATATTTTTCTATAAATTGTCCATTTGTAATATTAGTAAGAGAGTTCATCCACTTAATTAATTTCAGACTTCATAATACTTCCTTTGTAATTTTCTTATGAGTGATAACGAAGGGAATTCATTAAGCATTATATCCACTTCATAAGAGTGTTTGGTCAATATTTGTGGAATCAATTTATTAAGTTGAAAGAGGATTGTAGAGGAGATCATTAAATTCATATGATGATATATATTTTTTCATGCTTTCTTTCTTTTGTGTAATTAATGAAAATGAATTTTTTTTTTCACTTGTTCTTCATGTCTTGCTAAACTACCTAGTTTTGGATTGATATTGTAAAATGTGGAGTACTAATGAATTATCTTCATCAATAATTTAATAATATTTTCAATATACCATGTCTGCATTTAATACACATAGTGTCCATATGTGTAGTTAATATTAGGTGTACTATGGAGCCTAGGAATACAAAATAGGCACAACCAAGTATATTGGATTGATATGATGCAAGTATAGGCATAGTGCTTGACATATTCCAAATTTTTAGATATAAATTGTAAGAAGGGGGTTTTAATAGTACATGCTTTACTTACTTTTTTAAGATTTTCATAGGGTGACATACTATGGGAGTTTAGAGTGGTATTGAAATTAGAAGGGTTTAATATGTCCTTTATCTCTTCACGCTTGACTGAGCGATCGGTAATGCATATACTTTAAATAACATTAATATAAAAGAGAATCATTAGGAAACATATCATTTTTACATTCCATCAATCCAAAACATTTTTTCAAAATATTATGTCATTTAAATTTTTTTTTTAATTTTAAACTAAGTGAATGAAGCTCTACTAAAATTTATTTTTATTAAGTAAGATCATTGTTGTAATTGTAGTAAATAGTACTAGTATTTGCAAGTAAATATTCTTTCTCGTGGGATCGACTTTACTTTATCACTATATTACTTTATTCAGCATGTATACATGTGTATATTAAGTATGGTTTTATAATTTTTATATCAAAGAAAATTTAAGCATTATTTAAGGATTAATATAGCCCTAAATTATTTTTTAAATTCTTTATTTTCTCCACCACTCTCATCAAGTTTTTTTTTATGTTGTTGTTGAGGAAGATTTTTTTTATTTGTAATTTTACTATGTTGTTAAATAAGTTGCATAAATAGTCATACTATAATCTTTTATTTTATTTTACTGATTACACAATTGTGATTGCATGCTAAGAAGCCCTAGAAGAGAACCACTGCTAAATTTATATTTCAAAATTGAGAGAACCCTTTATAAAATTGATTCACCAAAAATATTTCTAAAATAGCTGATTCCATTCAAGACATAGATCATTTAGACCTCTTAAGGATTTTACAAACCATATGGTTGACAAAATTCATCAGAGCATAAATAGACCTACAATCCAAGCTATAATTTTGAATTAAAACCAACAATCATTCTTTTTTTTTTTTTGAAGACAAAGCAAGAAAGCTTTATTGAAAAGAAGAAAAAAATAGACTACACTTTACAAGCATCCGACTCCTTCTCCAACAAATTGATGAAGGAAGGAGGGATATCACTTAAACTCACATCATTCCACAGAAAAGTGCTAAAGCAAGCAAAGTTAGCATAAAGATCCGCTAACTTATTGCTCCCCCTATCAACACAGTTAAAAATAACATAATCAAAACTTTTGATAAAAGAAAAAGGTCAATCGATTCATTACCTCCTTTCTTCACCAAATTTTTGATGAAATTGATCACATTCATGTTATCTCCTTCAATGATAAGTCCTTTGTAATTAAGCATCCATTCTTTGATAACAAGTTTAAGAGCAAGGATAGATTGTAGTTCTACAGCCGCCGCATCCCAATGAATTAGAGGTTTTTCGAAAGCCAACAAAAACCTCCCATAATGATCTCTAAAGACCCCTCGTATTCTAGCCTTGTATGAGTTGTGAAGAGCAGCCTCTATGTTAACTTTAATCCAATCAGGTGGAGAAGAATGCCAAGAATTTAGCAACCGAAGTGATTGATTAGCACCCTCTATACCTGAATTTGAGCAGCTTAGATTGTTAAAAACTGCAGAACTACAAACTGCTTCAGAAGCAATCATCACCGAACTGAAGTTTTTCCCTTCATGAACATAAATATTTCTCGCCTTCCATGAATGGAAAATTGAATTACAAAAAAGATATTTCATCAAGGAATTTTGCAAATCCAGCCATAAGAAACAAGCTTCCAAAGAAGTAAAATCTGGAATGCCAAATCCCCATTTGTTTAAAACAGCCATCACTTCTTTAATCTTCATGCACCCGAAAATAATGTGATCAATGTTCTCCACTTCATCACACCCTCTAGGACACTTATCATATCCTTGCAACCTCCTAAAATATAGAAAATGATAAGTTGGAATTGCATTGTTGATCAATCTCCACTAGAATAACCTCACTCTCAGATTAAGCTTCATTTTATCAAACCGGGTCCATGTAGATTTCTTTATTTTTTTCAGTTTCCAAAGCCTCAACTGCTAGTGCTGATAAGGTTTTCCCTTAGAGCTTATATATAAGCTCTAAATTGTCTTCACCATTTCGTAAAACAATAGAAAAGATCAGTTTAATTAATTCTTCTCCAAAGTACTCTTCCAGTTTTAACTTATCCCAACCTCCATCTTTTATGAAATTCTCCACATATAAACTGCTACTTTCCATTGGTTTGACAAAAGTAGGCCAATATTGAAAACTTTTATCCAAAACCCAAATAACTTCATAAACATTAATTGCTTTTCCATCTCCAACTGTCCACCTGACAATTGGATTCAAATATTTGTACCCGTTACAAATCAATTTCCAGGACACCGAAGCATTTCTCCTTGCAGATTCCATTTCCAGATTACTCCCATACTTAGGAAACAAAACCTTATGCAAAAGGGGCACTTTCCCTTGAATATATCTCCAAGCAAGCTTGGCCCTCAAAGGCCCAGCTTTATTAGAGCAAGAATTGATGCCCAATCCTCCCCATCTTCTCGGTTTGCACAAAAGGTCCCAACTAACATAGTGAAGGCCTGCATTACCATCACATTTATTCCATATGAATCATGTGCAAAGTTTATCAGTTTCAAACAACACTTGTTTGGGAACCTAAGAATTGGTAGAATGAAAAGTTGGGTAAGATAATAACACAGATTTAACCAAAGAAATCCTCCCAACAAGAGAGATGAGTTTACCTCCCCAAACACCCAGCATACTCATTGTTTTATCTATAAGAAATTGGTAATCAATTTTAGAAATTATCCTTAGCAGCACCTTGATTCCCAAATAACTGAAATCTTTCACTTCTCTAAATTTCATAGATTTACAGTTTTCTTCTTAATTCTAGTCTTCATAGATAATCCAAAAAGTATACCAGATTTTTGTAAATTCATCCTTTGTCCCGTCCATCCACAGAAATCCATAAGAATATTTTTAACAATTTTTACCGATTTCATTTGAGCATTAGAAAAGACTATAATGTCATCGGCATACAAAAGATGAGAAACCTTAGGTCCATTAGGATAAACACCAATCCCAATAGATCTCCCATTTTGATAGAATGCATTGGAGAGAAGTTGAGCACACATAACAAATAAAAAGGGAGAAAGAGGGAAACCTTGGCGGAATCCACTTTTAGCTTCAATCCTCTTTAAGTATGAACCATTAATAAGAATAGAAAACTTAGCATCCGTGACACATTCAACAATCCAATTAGCATAATTGATAGGAAAATTAAAATACTCAAAAATTTTAACCAACATTTGACATCCCATAGATTCATAAGCTTGCTCCATGTCTATCTTGAATGCTACCATCCCTTTGGAAGATTTGGAATGCCTAAATTTATGAAAAATTTCTTGTGCCGCTAGAACATGATCCGAGAGTGATCTACCTTTCATAAAAGCCACTTGTTCCACCAATATAATTTTAGGAATTACCAACAAGAGTCTGTTGAGAAGCATTTTAGCCACTATCTTATAGACCGAATTACATAAACTAATTGGTCTATAGTTGGAGGGAGATAATGGAGTTTTGACTTTAGGAATCAAAACTATATTAGTGGCTTTCCAATAATCATTCATCTTACCAAATTTGAAAAAAATATCTGCCGCTTTCCACATATCAAGTTTTATGATATGCCAATAGTGTTTAAAAAAAAAGAGTAAGACATACCATCTTGGCCCGGTGAAATGTTCTTCCCTAGCGCCTTGATAACTCCCTCCAAATCTTCAAAAGTGGAATCCCTGCTCAGCAATGCTCTATCTTCATTGTTCAGAGTTGTTAAAGAAGCCGGCCAATTCTCCATATCACAATTTCTTTCATCCCATTTGTTGCTGAAATACCGAAACAGCACCTCCTCAACATCTTTTTGATCTTCAACTATTACACCTTGTTCATTCCTGATTTTATGAACGAAGTTACCATTTCTTCTTCCACTTGCATAAGCTTGGAAGAATTTGGAATTTGAATCCCCTTCCACCATCCACTTAACTTTAGAACACTGCTTCCACCAGGTGTCTAACCGAGTCATTACAGAGTTGAGTTCTTCCAATTTGATTTTAAGTTCCCACTGGAGTTGATCCAGGATCAACCCGTCTGCAGTTTCCAACTCTTGCAGCCTCAACACTTCTGATTTCAGTTCTTCTTTAGACAAATTCAAAGATTTGAATTTAGCCTTACTCCAGTAATAAAGGTTTCTCAAAGTTCTCTTAAGCTTTTGATTTAAAGCTTGAGAAGGATCTCCTAAAACTTTTTTCTCCCAAGAATTTGTAACAACTACAATAGATGCAGGGATTGTAGTCCAAACTTCTTCAAATCTTAATACCTTTCTATTTTGTAGGTTTGAAATCCAGCAGGTTCAACAAAATTGGGCAATGGTCCGATGCCATCCTTGCCAAATGTCTCACTATCAATCTATTAGAAGAAAAGGCCATAGAATTGACTAGGCATCTATCCAGCTTCTCAAGAATTCTCTCAGCTCCCTTCTTGTTATTACACCAAGTATACTTTGGCCCTACACAAGCCACTTCATGCAAATCATTGCTCATGATAAAAGACTTCATCTCTTTTGGACCTAAGCCAAATATAAAATTTCTTCCTCTTTTTTTTTTTCCTCCTTGGACAGAAAACAATTAAAGTCTGCCCCCTATGACCATAGGGAAATCTTCAACAAATGATGCTCCAATATTTCCCATAAAATTATTCTCTTGTACACATCTTTGTTCCCATATATTGTAGCAATTCTCCATGTGCCCTTATTAATCACTACAATATCTCCAATAAGCATTTGTGCTGAAGCTTCCAGTAATTTAAAAGTGGCCAAATCTTGCCTCCATATAACTAAAATACCTCCTGAGAGGCCTTCGGAAGGAACATGACAAAAATCCTAGCCATCCCCTGCAATAGAACTCACGACCTTATTATCCACAACCATAAGTTTAGTTTCAACTAAGCCAAGGAAGAATAACCCAAACTCCTTAATGAAATCCTTTGCATATAGAGAAGCTTTAGACTTCTTAGCTCCTCTACAATTCCAAAAACAGATGGACGACATTAATTATCCAAGGGGAAAAGGTTCCCCACCCTTGTTTTAACTTCACCTTCCACATTCCTGATCCTCGGATTCAGCCTGATGGGGCCTAAGTTCTTTAATTGCTTCGTCCCTTTTTTCTTTGACTTGCTTGAACCTTCCTCT
>NW_021319472.1:110499-117983 GCF_001605985.2 Dendrobium catenatum
ATATGTAATATAAATGAACATAAGAACAATTTGAATTTAGAGATTAAAAGAATATGGAAAGAAATAACTACCACATGTGGCGCTTTGCACATCTTTTTCAAATTTGTGGCACATTTTGTGCATCTTTTTTTCATGTTGGGCTTATTTTGTGCCTCCTTTTCACAATGCGAACCTTTACGCATTTCTTTGGATTTTTGTACATTTGTATAATTTTCAAGAGTAATCGTATTCTTTCCAAAATCAATAATCTAAAATTTTAAATTTTTCTAAGTGCATAAATATTAACTGATAAGTGAAATACAAAATAAGAAAAACATCACAATTGCAATAGTGATATTAACAATAAAATAGTCTAAATAAGATACATTAAATTGATAATCTTAATAATTTCAAGTTATAATCAAAACTTAAATTTAGAACAATTAGATTTTCTAATGAATTTAATTTTAATCTTACAATTCAGGATACAACACATTTAAGATTACAAATCTAATTGACAATTCAGGATATAGCACATCTAATGATACTAATAGACATTTCAAAAATTATTAAAGTCAAAACATAACAACATATATTGATATCAATAGAAAGATAATACAATCTTAGATCAAGATATCAATACAACAACAAAACATCTAAATAAAAGAAAAATACATCAAACTTCTAAAAAAAAACAACAACTAAAATAAAAAGAAATACATTAAAACACATAACATCAAATGCATTTATCACTCAGACGGTCCCTGATCTGGAGGAGGAGGAGGAGTAGCACCACCAAAGATTTTAAAGTATGTACTCATCATAAGCACATTTGTACTGATGTCATTCATTTGCTCCCTCATAAAACCCATGTCATGTTGATATTGTGCAGCCTGCTGTTGTAGATGAGTCTCAATTTGATCAAAACATTGATCAAAATGAGTCTCTAGTCGATCAAATCTTTGAACAAAATCCTGATAATTTTGTTCATTAGCGGGAGCAGGTGCACCTTCTTGCTCTTACTCTGTATCACTTATGACATGTGCTTTACCTGATTCTTCCTTGAAGATCGCTCTAAATGATCCGTCATTGTAGTAGAGCAGTTCTTCATATTCTCTATCAGGATGAAACAAGTTGTATTTCTTCTCCAGAACATAGTTAACTAAGTATCCTAAGGCAATATTCCTCTTTTTTTTCTGTTATGCATGGACAATTTCAAAAAGCCCATAAAGATAGTCAAGAATAAGTTGGGCTTCATCTATAGGTTTATTGCTCATGATTAAGAAGGTCACCATGGAAAGAAGGGGGGTTATATTGACTCTATCACCAGCTTTTGGAATGATTGAAGTTCTAAGAATATGTTGAATGAGTCGTGCATTTCTGACAAGACCTGATACCCTAGCCAAATGCTCATCTAAATCATTTCCTCTAATCACCCTATTAATTTCATACCATTTATATTGATCATTGGTGATTAAGGTATGGGCTCTAACTCCTTCAATTCTTAAGTTTAAAGATGCTCCTAAGTCATGCTTTGTGATTTCAACTTTTTGTTTGAAAACAAAAGAACAAATTATAGAGTGATTTGAATTGAAGGACATGTTGGCAAGAAAGTACTGAAATGTTTATTTATTATAGTGGTGGATGAGGGTGAGGATAAAATGAAACTGTGTCGAAGAAAATAAATGCATCACCTGAAAGGTAATTTCATCTTGGTTTAGAATTCTGGAGGGGGTGATTTTGGCTGAAGCAAACCTAGGAAAAGAATCCTCATTTGCTTCGGAAAGAAAGTTCTCGGATGAATTCCTATGAGGTTTCTTCGCAAGAACCTTTTGGCGCTTGCTAGAACTTGCCATTTGTAAAAGATATAGAATACGAAAGGGATTGAAAGTGATGTTAAGAGTGTGACTTATTGATCTAAAAAGTCCGCCTATTTATTGAAAACGACATGTTCATAGCAGACGAAAATTTTTTTGTCCCGTACGACATTTTCGTTCGTCCCGTACGAAAATATTTCGTACAGATGATCCAATACAACCATAATGAAACGGCTTTTCGTAATAAACGCGACTTACGAAGTGTCCCTTCATACAGACTTTTGACCAGTCTGATCGTACAGACGAACACGTGTTCGTCTCATGACGATCAGAACTTATATCATTTTAATGGCAATTAAAACCATTCCCTATATGAAACTGACATGTGTTCTTCCAGATGAACTAAAGGTTCGTACGTACGAAGTTCGTATTAAAAACTACCTTATCCATTCAACCGCTTCATTCATTCATCCCGCCGATTGAAAAACAAAACGTCCCGTACGATCATAACAATTGTCCAGACGAAGTGACCATTAAACACTAAAAACTGCATGCAAACAATTTAAAATCTGACACTAAGACATTACACAAATTGTCCCGTACAAAAATTTTTCGTCCCAGACGATTGTCACTTAAAAAAAATTTTGATTTTGCACACAAACAAAACTAAAATTCAAAAAACACATCAAAAATACCATGTACAACAATAAAATATAGACTCCAAAAAAAATTACACAAAAATAAGATCAAAAACTCATAACGAACACAAAAACATTAACTAGAAAACAAACATCAATGTTGCAGAAAATATTTTTATTTAAGCATTTAAATCAATCACACCAAGCCTTGTTCTTAATCCACTGAAAGTATCAAAGGCTAAAGGTTTTGTAAAAATGTCTGTAAGTTAATTTTCAGTTGTAACATGAATGAGTTCAATTTCTTCCTTGGATACATGATCCCTTATGAAATGATGCCTTATATCTATGTGTTTGGTTCTTAAATGTTGAATAGGATTTTTAGAAATATAAATAGCACTAGTATTATCACAATAAATTAGTATAGTGCCTATAGTCAATCCTAAATTAATTAACTGTTATTTTAACCAAAGTATATATGCCACACATCTTCCTGATACAATGTATTCAACTTCTTTAGTAGATAGGGCTACTGAATTTTGTTTTCAACTGGACCATGAAACTAATGAATTTCCAATGAACTGACATGTTCCAGAAGTGCTTTTTCTATCCACCCTACAACCTGCAAAATCGGAATCTGAATAACCAATAGTTTCAAATGATGAGCTAAACTTATGATACCAAATTCCTTAGTTCTGAGTTCCTAACAGATATCTTAAAATCTTTTTCACTACAGTCAAATGTGATTCTTTTAGATTTGTTTGAAATCTAGCACACAAGTAAATACTAAACATGATATCGGGTCAGCTAGCAGTCAAGTAAAGTAAATATCCAATTATTCCTCTAAATTTTGCTTGATCAACAGATTTTCCCTTAGGGTCCTTATCCAACTGAACTGAGAAACTCATTGGTGCACTAACAGGTTTAGCATTATCCATTTCATACTTTTTGAGGATGTCCTTAACATACTTTGATTTACTAAGAAATGTACCTTCCTCAATTTGCTTAATGCTAAATCCTAAAAAGTAACTCAAATCCCCTATTAGACTCATCTCAAATTCACTACTCATTATTTTAGATAAATCATCACAAAGATTTATATTTGAAGATCCAAAATTGATATCATCCATATAAATTTAAACAATGAGTATATCCTTTCCACATCTCTTCAAAAAGAGAGTTATATCCACATTTCCTTTTTCAAATGATCTTTCAAGTTGGAAGGTGCTCAACCTCTCATACTAAGCCCTAGGTGCATGTTTTAATTTATATAATGTCTTTTTCAACTTGAACATATGATTTAGGTATTTAAAATTTTCAAAACCTGGAGGTTGTTCTACAAAAGCATCCTCTTTAATTATCCTATTTAAAAATGCACTTTTGAGATCCATTTGATATAATTTAAATCCTCTAAAACAGGCAAAGGCTAGCAAAACCCTGATTGCTTCAAGTCTAGCTACAGGGGCAAAAGTTTCCTTAAAATCAGTTCCTTCAATCTGATCATACCTCTTAGCTACTAACCTAGCCTTATTTCTAATGACTACTCATGAGTCATTCATTTTGTTTTTGAATACCTACTTAGTTCCAACTACACTTTGATCCTTTGGCCTTGTAGTTAATTCCCAAACTTTATTTCTTACAAATTGATTCAACTCTTCTTGCATGATCAAAATCCAAAATTTATCAGAAAGTGCTTGATCAATATTAGTGGGTTCTATAGTTGAAATAAAGGCTGAATGATTGATTTCTTTGTTTAATCCACGCCTAGTCTTTACACCCTCATTTGGTTCACCTATAATCAATTCCTTTGGGTGGTTTTTAGAAAATCTCAAATCTCTAGGTGAAGGGTTTTTTATTTCCAAATTTTCTTCAAAATTCATATTATCAATCTTTTGGGAGTTAATCTCAATTTCATCTTCTTCAACATTTGGTTTTTTCATATTTCCAGATTTATTAAATATAACATGTGTGGTCTTCTCAATTACCAAAGTTCTTTTGTTGAATACCCTATAAGATTTTCCAACATTTGAGTATCCAACAAAAATTTCTTCATCTGATTTTGGATCAAATTTTTCTAAGGCAGATTTTTCATTGTTATGAATGAACACCTTGCAACCAAAAACATGCAAATGAGATAAATTAGGTGTTCTTTCTTTTAGTAACTCATAGGGTGTTTTATTTAATTTAGATCTTATATTTACCCAATTTAGAACATAACATGCAGTGCTAATCGCCTCAGCCAAAAAATATTTAGGAAGTGAGTATTCTGCCAACATTGTTCGGGCGGCTTCTATTAATGATCTAATTTTTCTTTTAACTACCCCATTCTGCTGAGGGGTTCTAGGTGCAAAAAAATTGTGATCAAATCCTTTCTCCTTACAAAATTCCTCAAATTTCTCATTCTCAAATTCCCCTTCATGATCACTTTGAATAGAAATAATTTCACACCCTAGTTTTCTTTAAATCCAAGTAAAAAAATTTCTAAATTTCTCAAATGACTCACTCTTATGAAATAGAAATCTAACCCATGTGAATCTTGAGTAATCATCTACAATCACAAATCCGTATACCTTTCCTCCTAGACTCACAATTCCAACTGGTCCAAAAAGATTCATATGCAAAATCTCCAATGGATTACTAGTTCTAAGATCCTTATTGGACTGAAAAAAGGATTTCACTTGCTTTCCTAGTTGACATACATCACAAAGGTGGTCCTTAGTAAAGTCTAGTTTAGGTATACCTCTCACTAAATTCTTTTGGGTAATCCTCTTAAGGTTTTTCATGCTAGACTGACAAAGTCTTCTATGCCAAAGCCATGACTCATCAGATACAGTTTTCAAACATAAGGTAGTAGGAGCTTGAATGCAATTCAAATCTAGCATATAAATATTGTTTACACTTTTTCCATTCAAAACATCTTTTCAATTTAGGCTTAATATGCAGCTAGTAGGGAAAAATTTTACACAATAACTTTTATCACAAAGCTGACTTATACTTAACAAATTATGTTTTAAGCCTTATATTGTCTATAAAAAAGTTCTTAAGATTCCCAATCATACCTGATCCAATCACCTTCTTTGTGGTATTATCTCCAAGTAAAACCTTGCCTCCACTCCTGACTTCCAGCGATATGAAGTGAGTAGTATCTCCAGTCATATGCTTTGAACATTCGATGTCCAGGTACCATATGCTCTCACGAGGTCTTATGTGGGAGCGACCTTGCAAAATTATCAAACGTTAAACCTGGGAACCCAAACAAGTTTGGGTTCTCCTTTTGACAATTTATAATCATATGCATGTATGATATGTCTAGGTTTATGCATCTTAGGTCTCCACACCAAATAAGTTTTCATCTTCAAAGTACATGTGTGAGCTATATGTCCAAACAATCCATAATTATTATATTTTACTTTTGAAAATAGTTTTCTAAGTCTTCTAACATTCATCTGTCTTTTTAGGGATTGCATAAATTTAGGATAGATAATAGGATTAGTAAAATCTTCAAGTTTTTGGGGTATCCTATTATCCTCGAGAGCTTTTATCGTTAATTTGTAAAATGAATTCATATCTTCCAAAATTCAATTTAAATATTTGATTTTATATAATTTGCTCTCTGATTCATCCTTAAAGTTCTTAAAATCTTTCTCGAGTTCTGCATAGGATGATTTTAAATTCTCATGATTTTTATTGAAGTCATGAAACTCATCAAGTAAATTCATGTGGTTGTTGTCTATTAAGGCATGATCTTTCCTAAGGATTTTATGTTCCTTTTGAAGTTCTTCAAATTTCAAACTTAGACTAGCATGCATTTTCTTCACTTTCTCGTATGCATCATGCATGTGTTCAGAAACTTCAAATAATTCATCATAAGTTAAGTCATATACCTCTTCTTGATCTGACTGATCAAGACTATCGGCCATTAAGTAAAGATCAGTGACTTCTTCTTCCTTTTCAGTCTCTGATGAATCTGAAGCTAAGTCTGCCTAGAAAGCTCTTTGAAACTTCTTCATGCCCTTCTTTATAATTAGTTTCTCCTCTACCTTCTTCTTGCTATGAGTGGCTTTGAGTTTTGGTTAATCAGTCTTGATATGACCAGGTTTCCTGCACTCATAGTAAATCACATCATTTGAAACCTTATCATTTCTATTAAATTTATCTCTATTCCATTGATGGCGACTCTTCTGCTTCCTCTTCAGAAAGCTTTTGAACTGTCTAGTCATCAATGTGATGTCGTCTTCATCCTCAGGTTGTGAGTGTTCACTCTCAGACTCTTTCACTTTTAGTGCTATGTTCTTCTCCCTTCGTGGTTCACCTACATCAATCTTTCTTTGGCTAAATCATTGCTCGTAAGCAATTAGCGAACCAAAAAGATTGTCATTAGAGTAAATGTTTAAATCTTTAGACTCTGTAATTGCAGTAATTTTAACATCATATGCAGTAGGCAAACAATGAATAATCTTATTAACCATTTCAGCATTCGTTAGTTTCCTACCCAGTGCATACAAAGAGGTGACTATTTGTGTGAATCTTGTATACATATTAGAAATGGATTCATCAGGTTTCATATGAAATAATTCATAATAATGTAACAAGATATTAAGTCTAGATTGCTTAACCTCATTAGTCCCCTCAAATGTTATACAAAGTCTATCTCATATGTCCTTTCCACTTTTGCAAATGAAAACTCGCATGTAGTCTTCTGATTTTAAAGCACAAAAGAAACTATTCAAGTATTTGGCATTTAGTTGTGCTAAGTCACGTTCTTCTACTGTCCAATCTGCAAAAGTTGTTTCAACTCTATCTCCGTCAACTAATGTAGTTGGTTTTGTATATCCTTCCTGGACTAAGATCCACAAACGATAATCAAGTGACTGTAAAAAAGTAGACATGTGAGTTTTCAAAAAATCAAAAGGTATATTGTCAAACAGTGGAGATCTAGTTATATAGTAACCCTCAGGTGTGTTTCGGTTTCCAAATGTAGCCATCTGCGTTAATCAAAAAGTAATCTAAAATTATAATTTTGAAATAAAGCTCTGATACCACTTGTTGAAAC
>NW_021319473.1:0-3374 GCF_001605985.2 Dendrobium catenatum
CCGTACATGAAGGAATTTCACTCTCATTCTAGAGAGAAAATTTTCTCTCTAGGTTAGAGAGAGAAAATGAAGGATGAAAAAAAAAAATTTGTTGGAAGGGTGTAGGAGGTGTGTAGGAACATTTTTTGTGAAGGGATGTAGGTGGTTTGGTGAGTGGGGTTGGGATGAGGGGTTTAAGTGAGTATTTAGGGTTTTTTTGGTTTTTTTTTATTAAAAAAAATCATTTTTTATTAAAAAAAGCTCTTTCTCTCTCTTTTTTTCTATTTTTTTTAATTAAATTGCACAAAAATAAAGATAAATTTTAATATTGCATCGGGTTGGTCGTCGCGTCGCCGCTCACACAAGTCGTTGTCTCAATTCGCGCGCCCAAAATTTAATTTTTCGCCGACCGGCGACCCCCACCAATATGGGTGTGTATCTTAGCTGTTTCTGTTTCTCCGGACGCATCGGCGCTGTCCGTTTGGCGAACGGAGGTCGTTTCGGTGATTTTGGGTTTTGGATTGACACACGTCGGGTGAATTATACGCGATTTCGTGCTATTTTGCTTTCGAAATTCACCTTGCGCGGTCGACTCGATCCCGACACTAGTATTGGGGTCAACACATCTTTAGGGCGATCATCTTCAATTATCATGTCATTGTAAAATTTCTAGCAAGCGATCATGTAGTGATATGATTACAAGCAACTTATCCCAATCAAGAGTGGAGATTCTCTAGTGATGTCCATATGGGGCCTGGACTAAAAGCTTCTCAAGTAGTTGAAGAGGTACCTATCTCCAAGGAAGAATTGAGCCTCAACTCTCAAATAATCACCGCCTTTAATGAAGAGAGAAGAGGTGACCTAATAAAAACTCTCAAGGAGAACATTGATGTATTCGGCTATTCGCCTTATCAGCTAGGGAGATGTCAGGTGTCGATATCAATGAAGCCTGCCACTGATTCAACAATGACAAGAAGGCAAGATCAATAAATCAAAAGATCAGGCCAGTTGTAATGATGTTGATTGAACCAATCCACTGTGAGGCAAATAAGCTTCTAGAGGCTATGTTCATTAAGGAGGTGCGGTATCTGGAGTAGTTTTACAACATTGTGATGCTCTAGAAATCTAACAAAAAATGGCACATGTACATCAATTTCACCAACTTGAACTCATCCTATCCAAAAGGCAATTACCCTCTCCCGTGCATCGATGCATGTGGGAAAATAAAATACAACACAGATTCGGGGTTGCCTCTATTCTTGTGGTCGAATATTTCATTGAGAATAATGAACTATCTTGAGAGATATACACAATATTCTACAATGGATTCAAAGACAAAATAAGATTTTGAGAAATTTGTATTTTTGTAGTCAAATACAACAAAAAGAATAATATACTGTCTCAAAAAATAGACATGTCATTCTAGAATACTATTTAAAGATGAAAAATGGCTGTATTAAAAAAAAAAAACTGAGAGAATATCATATCACCCCGAAAGATGAACATTATATTTTGCAATGATATTTGAATGCAAAAATGAGTTTTAAAAAATTGTCTATGTTTCTAGATATCTTTTCCCTACCTAATGGGAATAAGATTGGGTTTATTGGAGTTACAAATTCCCCATAAAGGTAAGCCTTTATGGTTAATTACATCCTAGGAGATGTGAATCTCTCAGGAACACTCTTGATTAAAGTAGTGACAAATATTTTTTAGATTTCAAAGTTTAAGTCAAGGATAAGAGGTTTTGGAATTTTCAAAGGAAATTGGTTCAATGTTGAATTGTTCTTTCTGAAGGCCAATAGATTAAGAATAGGGGGCACTAGGATTTTGAGACCACCCAGAAATGCTCCAGTTTATCCTATGTTGGGCTCTAATATTTTGAAAGATGAGGCATTATATTTGAATTGATATTTTATTAGAAATTTAGAACTTATATTCTTTGAACACAAGATCAGTGAATTGTCCAGAGGTTAAGATCTTATGATATGTAATCAACCTCAGAACTTAGACCCAAGGTGGATCACTATATATTAGTATTATATAGTGACTCGATCCTACTCTAACAAAATGCAAATTTAGTGAGGTGGGATTTATATCTTTGACTCTAGAAAAGAGTTTCAAAAAGTTCGCCAGTTCTAAACTTACATTCTCGCCAAGTGTGAAAATGTTAGCTAAAACTCCACCTAATTGCTTTAAAAAAATATGATTTCGGTCTTACACAAATGCAAGATGGGTAAGCTGTTGTTAGTTAAGGTTTTTGAATATAAGGCTGACATCCAGAAAAATTTCTAAGTGGCCCTGAATTTATACAGGGTAATTATGATTCTAAAGCTAAATGCAATTAAATCTTAATTATTTTTTATTTATTTGTAATGAAATGCATACTAGTTGACTATTATGCAATAATCAGCTGTGAACTTTTAAAAAGACTTAAAAAATAAATTTTATCCTAAAAGAGCAAAACTCCACTGAGTTAGAACCGCAGCCTTATAGGTCAAGTGGTCTGCTTCTATTCGTAGATGGGAAGGTGCTTAAGAAGCAAAGAAGGAAGGATATGATTTATGCGACCCCAAACGAGCTCCAACTTACTTTCTAAACCATGTTATCTTGCTATGTTATCCTAAATTTTTTATTGGTTATGAATATAAAATTTTTATTTCCTGAGAGCTTAGTGAGATATCAAGACAAAAGCACATGCAAGAAATAAACCTAAGAAAAGAAGGGATTACTAGTGCGCAAACAATATAAACAAGCATTCACTCAACCACCAAAATAAATCACAACGCAATGTAAAAAAGTCTAAAGTCCATATGACAAGTGTCATTTAATACAACCTAAGGTCTACAAAGTAAAAATGGTCATGCTCCACTAACAACAGCTTGGATTTTACTTCTATAAAATGTCGCAAGTCTTTATAAAAATAAAACCATTTATAGTCTTTAATTCTTCCTCCCAAGCTTGATTCTTCATTCCTCCAGTAAAGCTTCCAAATGAAAAGAACCTTCCAATGAAGAAAATTCTTTCCTTTTTGTTATCTAAATCCTTTTCTAGAGAGAATGCCTCATTTTTAGACATTCACAACTCTTGTAATGAATTATATTTAAATAATAAAAAGACTCTATACTCCATGCAGGTTATTAAGCAATTTATATAAAATTTAAAAAAAAAAACATAACACAGTACAAGCATTTGCTCACTTTGATCACCCTGTGATCTTGGTCATGCTTTTTAATCTCAAGAGAGCTAAGCATCAGAAGCAACTAAGAAAATTTGATATGTTTAAATTTTAATTACATTTAATCCCCTTTTTTAATAATAGCCCGCCATAACTATGATCACCTACATAAAATTCTAATTAAAAAATAAACATCACGATCGCCCCTAGATGTAAA
>NW_021319473.1:7899-14775 GCF_001605985.2 Dendrobium catenatum
GTACATCCTCTTGCAAATGTCTAGTGAGAACATCCTTCATAGATTGTTCTAGCTAGGAAACAATAAGGTTTTCAAATTCAATATTACAATGATTGTTTTAGAGAAAAACCTTGGCAAGGTTTATGCACAACTCAAAAGTCACACACCTGATGCCCTAAATTATGCTGGCCAACTATTTTTTTATAGATATACCTCGTAAGACAAACTCTGATAAAGTTCTAATAGTCATAAAGAATCAAGGTGGCAACCTTCATGTAGATATTCAATATTGGATAGCCCATTGTAAAGTTTTAAATGTTATAAATAAGTTTTTAGGGAAGGTGATGAGGCTGCGAATTGCATATCATCATTCCGGACAATTAACTTTGAACGCTATGAATTCATCAGATGCGTACAACCAAATATCTCAAGAGTTCAATCAAGCTAAGTGAACCAAATTCGGGCTTATGATGAACTCGCTATATTCAATGAGAACTTATCCAAGTTGGCAACTTTCCTCGGCCAGGTTGACTACTTTCAGCTAAGTTGGCAAATTCTTCTAGCCAAAACAGTGATTTCTTCAAGCCAAGGGAGTGACTTCCTCTAGCTAAGTTGGTGACTTCTCCTAGCCAAGTAGACAAATCCCTTAGTCAAGATAGAATATTAAACTTTTATCATAATAACAACAAAGCAATTGTCAAATAAAATTATGTAACATAGTTTATTGTAAGGCGACTCTCTCCAATCTTATTTGTCACTAAAACTACTCCAACCTTTTCACAAATGTGCTCATTTCGTATCCTATCTCTAAGAGTAAATCCACTCATCCACCTGAGCATCCTCATCTCAGCAACACTGAACTTAAGAAAGGTAGAGGAAGACCTAAAAAGACTTGGTTAGAAAATATTAGAAATGACCTTTATTTATTAGATTTAACTGAGAATTTCACTCGCCCCGTGCGACCAGCTATCCCGGGTCGGGTCGGGTCAACCCTGCAACCCGCCGGGTCGGGTCCGAGTTCGCATTTCCGACTTGTTTACCTAACCGGGTCGGGTTAGGGTCGACCCGTTTGAACCCGGGTCAGTTACGGGTCCAACCCGAACCCAACCTGTGACCCGAAATTGACACCCCTAGGACTAAAGGCTTGATATTGTTGGTGTTGTTGTATAGTTTATTGTAATACTTCTTATTCATATAATCTTATGTGTAGCCAATCCTATGTCGCTCAAGCCTCAACTCAAACCTTTAAATAGGAGATGAGTGGTAGAGCTCGAGACACGCATTCTTAGTACTTAAGCTCATTAGTGAAATCGCAAATCTTCTCACTCTAAATACTTTCTTTCTCTTGCTTATTCTTTGCTCTTTTATTGATTTTGTCCGAAAGTAAGATTCTGGTATAATTCACAGACATCTTGAGATTTAGCACCTTCAAAGGAGCGATGATTGTGGAGCATGCTAAAAACCAAAAATCAAATGCTATGGGAAGCGGAGCAAAACAAAGAAACTTCAGGGAATATGGAGAATAAAGAATTTGTCACCACAAGGCAACTTACAGAGATTGAAGAAATACTAAATAGAATTATCAAAGGTGCACTAGAGCATCTTTCAAGTGTTACTCCTAGAGTAGAGTAGCCGACATGATCTTCTTATTCAATTATAAGAAGATGGAAATTATCTAGAACTAGAGATCTAACTTCGACACCAGTGATTAATGAGACCAACCATCCACATAATGAAGAATTGACATCAACCTATCGTCAGGAAAAGAGGCGATTAGAATAGAGTAACTCACAACTGACAAATGTTTTCTCTAGGGAGATTGCAAAAGCTTCCCGTAAGATTCATAATTCCTCACCTCGATTACAAGGGAAAAACTAATAATATATACTCATGCATTTGTTGACCTAATTGATGCCAAAGTTGACTTAGTTCATATGAAATCAATCCAGCTCGAGGCAGGTTCATCGAAGCTTTCAAAGTAATCACCATGTGAGCAACTCACGCAAGTCAAGTTAGCGACTTCCTCAAATTGGCTGGGCTTTATGACATCATGAAGTCATCAATTACCAATTATTATACACGTGTGTAGTTGGGATATACAACTCCTGGGCCTTATCATTATTTTACGGTCATCTCTATGTAACTAGTCCTATGACATCCCAAGTCTTGGCCTGACTTATAAATAAAAAGTCAAAGGTGGAACTCAGATGATGCAATTTTTGGAATTAAAGTTCATTTAAGTACAAAGCTCAACTCCTTGTAATTCTTTCTCTCTCCCTTTATTTACTCTCTTCACATGATGCTCTCAGTAAGGTTTGGGTGTAATCCACAGAAAATTCTGATTCCAAAATCCTAAAAGGTGCGTGAGGAGCATGCCACAAACTCGAAGAGGATTATTACATGAGGTAGAGTTACAAAATAGAGAAGATGTAACCTAATAGAGAAGATGTAACCTACTACCTTGATCGTGAAGATGCAACCTCCTCTTATAGCAATGACAAAAGGAGGGATGAGAAGAAAAAATCGTCAACAGAGAAATAGTAGATGCCAAGCCACTGGTAAGGTTTGAGATTCCACACATGAATTCGTGCAAGGGGAGAACATATCCTATGTATCATGTCTCCTATTTTGAATATATTGTTTCATTATTCGACATCGACGATGAAATGAAGTGCAAACTATTCTTTGCAACTTTTAAGGAATCAGGTCTCGAGTGGTTCTTTTCCCTTGAATTCATCAGCTCATTCGTCAAGTTCATGAATATGTTCACCAGTCAATTTGACAACACATAGAGGCCACTAAGAAATTTGTATCGCATATGTGGCAGGAAACAGGTGAATCTTTAAGGAGTTTCATTATGTGGTTGTAGAACAAAATGCTAGATATGAAAAATCTCGAACCAACTATAGCTCAAGCCACCTTAACCCAAGGGCTTCGTGAAGGACCTTTCTAATATGCACTCGGCCTACAAAAGCTGAGAACTTTGGCCAAGTTTCTTAAACTTGCCAATAATCACATAAATGAGGAATATAATTGCAAGAAGAACTCATTTGCAGTAAAACAACTGGAGAAGTTTAATTAGTGGGGAAAACTTAGGCAATTCCCCAGAGACCAAAATCACCACAAAGATAAGGGGGACATATACATTAATAGGAGAAGGGGCAGGTAGTCCTAGAGTCCCCGTCCTTACAATAAGTGAGTGCAGGATGAAGCATGGCAAGGTGATTGACGGAGGGATAAATCACCACCACCTCATAATCATCAGCTATCAGCTATGACTTCATTGAGAGTCTCTGTTGATGAACTTGTGAAAGCCCTTCAAAACAAAGAGTACTTCAGGAAACCAACACCAAGGAAAGCCAGATGGCCTCTTCGCAATTAATCGAAGCACTGCACTTACCACCAATATCACAAGCATGAAACAAAAGATCGCCACACCTCACGTGCTTGGTGAACCTAATTAAATTAGGTAAATTAAAGGATTTTCTTCTTGCATATAAAGTCGAAGACAGAGGAAGGCACCAATGGTGCAATAAATCAATCCCGATACAAACAATTCACATCATTCCAGCCCTCAACAATTCACAGAGGAGT
Source organism: Dendrobium catenatum (assembly GCF_001605985.2). NCBI lineage: Eukaryota > Viridiplantae > Streptophyta > Magnoliopsida > Asparagales > Orchidaceae > Dendrobium > Dendrobium catenatum. The sequence continues at coordinate 11,473 of NW_021319473.1, forward strand.
TGGGATAGAAGCATCTTATCGAGATAGAATCAAGTGAATTTGGCATAGGAGAGATGAACTCGACGAGTATGTCAAGGGAACTAAGCTATGTTGCACCAATACGGATACGGCGAAATGGATACGACACGATACGGATACGGGACACGTCAATTCTTAAAAGTACAGGATACGGATACGGCGTGGATACGGCATTATAATATATAAATCATACATAAAAATTAAGAAAGTAATCAAAGCATAATATTTGAAATGACAAAAAAAAAATTGAATTGGTCTCGGATAAACCATCATCAGACCCAATTCCTACGCTATTAGAGTTTATTATCCTACGAAGGATCGACACAAATTAAACCCCATGAATTTGAAACATAATATTTTTTAAGTAAAAAGTGTAGAAATGTCGCAGATATGCTGGGGGTCCAAGGAGTCGCTGCCGCCTGGCGGGGTTCAACCGCTTGGTACCATTCGGAACTCCTCGGTATCGAGTAATATCGAGCATTGATACTGAGCATGGTACCGAGCGTTACAGAGAGGTACTAAGCAGTACCGAGTTCTGGTATCGAGCAATACTGAATACCGAGCAGTACTAAGTACCGAGCTGTACCGAGTACCAAGAGCTACCGAGCGGTACCTAGCAATACCGAGTACCGAGCTGTAGTGAGTACCCAGCGGTACGAAGCAATACCGAGCGGTACCGAACAATACCGAGTATCGAGCTGTACCGAGTACCGAGCGGTACCGAGTTCCGGTACCGAGGTGTACCAAGTACCGAGGTGTACCGAGTACCAAGCGGTACCGAGTTCCGGTACCCTTTTATTCATTTTTTTATAGGACATGTGTATCTGATACGTGTCCGATCAAATTTAAATAATATTTTAATTGGACACGGCAAAGCCATATCAGACACGTATCCGTGCCGTATCTGACACGTATCCGTGCCGTATCGGAGGCATATCCGTATCCAACACGTGTCTGATACAACATTGCACGTAAATAGGAGTATTCATGCTGCATAGGCACCAAGTAATGAATTACTTCCCCGATCGACTAGTAAATGGCAATCTGTTCAATGATGTCATGGTCGTCACAACCCTAATCATCAATTAAGAAATCGAAAGCATCCTAACAGACACATGGAGCTCAATTAACATCATTTTCAAGAGTGTAAATGAAAAGATTAACTTAAGAACTTCTCGCCTAACACCAACTTCCAATCCTCTCTTTGGCTTTTTCGAGGAGTGAAGGAAGACAAAAGAAGTGATTGTGTAGCTGATTACTTGGGAAGGAGAACGATAGTGTTTCGAGATGGTCGATTTTGTCATAGTTGATGGGCCGACTACCTACAAAGCCATTTTCGGATGATTTTTGCTCAACATCTTGTGGGCTCCGAAAATTCGGCCCCGGCCTCCGCCCGCTCTTCTTTTTTTATTCGACGAGGGAGTTTTAACTGAATTAAGTTCCGGGGTAAATTTTGGAAGGCAGATGGATTTGTAGATAAGACACTACCCAGAGATTTCGCCCTCATTTTGCGAGGACTTTATGATCTGAGTTCTGGTTTCCTATAGGCGCAAGCCCCTATAGTTAATTACCTCTCCCGATCACAAGAGAGAACTTTCGATTAAGGCTAGTCGTAGATCAGATACGTAATAAATACGTGTTATCTGGCATATAGTAGCAGCAATAAGATTAGGATTTGGAATTTGAATGTTTGGAATCTTGGAAATTTGGAAAGTTTGGAGATTTGATATTTAAAAAAGAAAATTTCACCACCTTGCACTTGAAGTGGATGGTGGGGGAATGGATGATAGACCCGATCAAGATACCATGGTTCCGTCGTCCCGGGCCATCGTGGTCCCTGGTCTACTTAGTCAGAGGAGGTAGTCGACCCAACCTGACAGAAGGATCCTTGTCGGCAGCCATGGGTTGCTTCGTCCAAGGGGACTTTGTAGACCTGGGGTGAATATTTGCCTAAGAGGACAAATTTGAATCCACCTTAGCTGACAGAGGGCTTTATGCCCTATCAATCATATCCTCAAGGATTTAATGCCAACAAGAAACGTATTGGCGCTGGCCATACCCGGTATTTCGTGGTGCCATTTGGCGGCAAAACCACTCGATTCAGAGGGCCCCGGGTCATAACCGTTTATCCTGCAGTGCCATTTGGCGGCAAAACCGCCGGTTAGAGGACACGTACCACGTCCTTAATAGTATGAGATTGTTTGAGAATGAATCCTAGTAATATTTTTGACTAGGCATTTGGCTCTTTGTGAGCTAAGGTAGTTTTTAACTTGTCCACCCTGACAAACTATTGCGGAGGGTGAATGGATTTTGCTTTAAGTGTTTTGATGATTGGTTTCAAAATTAAATATCTTAGAGCTTAATAATTTTTTGAATTTTTGTGAAATTTGAATTTTGTAGAAATTTTAGGACATTTTGAAATATATGAGAGATTAACCCCTCCGGTCGACATTCAACACGGCCATCATCGGGGTGTGGGGTCATTTTTATTTGTAATTTGAACCTTGTCAACTCTGTCTGGATGTCGACATATGATCGGGTTTCGTAGGCTTTATGCCTCTGTGAGTGAATTCTATTGATTATAGGCCTTGAAGGCCTAATATGAGTGTATTAAAATAAATACACCAGTCCCCACCACCGTATATTTATTTGATAGTCCGAACCCTGTTGACTTCTATTGATCCGTATAGAAGGATCGGATTCGGACTTGAATTCACTTGTTGACCCTCGCAGCATCCCTAGGCGTCACGTATGTACCAATAACACGCTCGTCGGGGCCCATGCGGGTTGAGATTATATTTTCCTCTTTAGTGTACCTATGTGTATATAAGCTACAGTGTAGGTGCAGGTGGATTTCAAAATATTTTAGGTGTGCAAGAATTGTAATATGAATGCACACAATATTTCATTTGAGAGATTATGTACGCCTTCTGTCTGCTTGTACGAGTGTTGCAGATCCGGTGGCGGTGAGTTGTAGGTTGTAGACACCTTCTGTCTGCTTGCATAAATGTTGCAGATCCGGTGGCGTGTTGTAGAAGCTCCTGAATTAACTTGTTCGCTGCTTTGTACAAGTAGACTGTCGTGCACTACTTGCATGATTTGTGCAGATAGATTGTAGTGCACTAACTAATCTCCTGCTTTTACCTGTAGATGCTGACATCTACTGTGCTTCTTTGGTATTCACTCATGATAGCGTGATGTATGCACAACAAGCTTCCTATAACAACTCGTAGAAGTTTGCTTTTGCAATAATCTTTTGACATTCTACTCGTAGATGACGTCTAG
>NW_021319473.1:20572-31023 GCF_001605985.2 Dendrobium catenatum
TTCTAGAAAAATCCAAATCCATCAAACTTAGTGTAATTTTACTCATCTCTGGATCTAGTATTTATAAAAAAATAAGAAAGTTCTAGAATTAAATCTAAATTTAAAAGTAAAAAATTTGGATCCTTCTTTTAATGAATTAAAATAATTCTTAGAATCTAAAAATTAAACAAATGACTAAAATTCCAACGAAGCATCAATCCAATCAACACAATCAGATAACCAACCCCAAAATGCATAACAAGCACTCTATTGATAATTTTATTTTAGTATGGACTACCTCTAGCTGCAGGGCTACGTGTTTTAAAGAGATCTGGTTCCTCAAGCCTATTGTGACAATGACATGAATGGAGTCAATTGAGTGTAAAATTGTAAATGAACTAATCATTAATTAATTAACCAAAAGTTAATCATTAATACAACTACATTAACATGGTTTTTAGGATGAACTGCCTTAGGATGCCTAGTTCCTCGTGTATGTTGTGACAACACCATAAACCGGTTGATGAAAAAAAATATTAATATAATAAGTCAAATCAGGAACCAATTAATTAAAAATCATCAACCCTTAATTTGAACCAATTAAAAAAAATCATCAACCCTTAATTTGAACCAATTAAACTAATTAAACAATATTGATTATTATTAAAAAATTTAGGCCTACGAGGCTATTAACTTAATCTCAAGGAATGAGAAATAAACTTCATGACCCTAGTGTAAATAAAGATATTAATCACTCAATAATTAAAATTCATCCAAAAATTAACATCAAGACACTAATACTTTAACTTGAATTAAGTCCCCTTTAACTCACAACAAATAAAAACCACTAGAACATTTTAATAACTATCCAACATAAAACACATCCAAGCCACACATTCTAATACACACACTTTAAATAGTTTGTTAGGATAACCACTTCTAGTTTTAAACTCGGCCAATGTTTTTTTTTCTTTTTATGTTACTTGTGGATTTCATTTTATGTTGGTTGTAATAAATTAATTGATGTGATATCTACTGATGTGCTGATTTATATCATGCTATTTATGAATTAATATGATGGACGCTAGATTTCTCCTAGGTTTGGAATGATCTAAATGCTAATATGATTTTTTTCTAGGTGACCATGCTCATGTAAGGCTATAAAAAGGGGGCTAAATTAAAATTTAACTAATGAATTTTTTGTAGGTGCTAAAATTGCTAACCCCCACTGAAAATAAAAGAGCATGGCCAAGTGATTATAATTAGCTCAAATGTGAGCAAATAAAATTATATAATTGCTCGAGATTGTTAATGATTTGATATATAAACTGCTTAGGATAATCATATAGGTTTTTCTAGTCTTTTTTTTCCTATATATAATTTAAGTTCAATTTGAGTTGTGAAAGTTAATTTTAAATGTGATATTATCTATCCAATTTGAAGTCCAAAGAGGAGGGGATATTTCCTTTCATTTGGGGATTCAAATTAAGATTATTTGAAAATTTAAAAAGGCAAGAAACGCCCCTTTGAGGAGGAGTTGTTTTCATTTGGATATCAGGATCCGATGAATCCAAGGAACTCGCAAAAGGGAGGAAGACAAAGAAATTAAGACTTCAAATATATCACATTTTAAAATTACTTATGTCCTCTTTAGGATTAGAATGCGGGTTATTGTTAGTGGTACCCTGCCACTTTTAATCACATGAACTTTTATATTTACTTATTATATTTTGATTATGTGATTTAATTATTGTGTTTACTTTTATGCATTAGGAATTTCATAAATCTTCTTAGGTTTCTTTCTAGCATGCTAGTTTTGATTTAGCATGGATGCGATTAAGCTCTTTAAGGAACAAAAATTTTCTACTCATAACTAAGTAAAATATTCAGGCCAACATAGAAGGATAAATTGATCTAAAAAGTAAGCTCAAGCATGTGGAGGGTCTCATGCATTCATCTTGAGTCTTCTCTTTCTTGTTAGACACCTCCCCACCTATGGGTTGAGGCATACCATCTAGCCTAGTAGGGTGCAACATTGTCTAAGAAATGTTGTGCAATCTCTAGAAAAAAATCTATTTTCTAAGCTAAATTTTTAAATTGATTCATATCACTTATACATACAAGGTCAATCAGTGTACATTGCATTAGAAACCAATTAAATTAATAGAATTTTAATTGTATTCAAGCATAATTATCCTATATAAGTACATGTGCTAATTAGGATATTCTCTAGATGTCGACCCTAATTTCTCAAAAACTTAAACAGCAGTTTTACCCATCTTTCATAAAGATAAGACTCGCTATTTTAAAGCATTAGGTGGTTAGCTTGCTCCCCAATCTTGACTGACATAAATCTAGATCTGCATGTCATTAGTTAGGTTCGAGCCACTATGGTTAAGTGCCCAACTTTAACTTAGAATCCGAGGTGGACCCAAAATTATAATACCCCAATTTTAGGAATATAATCCTAATATTTAAATAAAATGATAACTCTAAATATGAAATTAATAATGTATCGCTCATAATGACGTGTTTGACTTTAAACCTGAAATTCTAAAAATCAAAATTTCACAAAGAAATTATAATTTTAATTGATTTGCATCTTTCAAAAGCAATAAATAGTCATCTGTGGTGGATTTGCAGTGGACTTTATAGTGGAATGTTGTTTGTCAAAATTATTGACAGATTTGTTATAGAAATTTCACTAAAAATTTTAGATGGAATTTGCTGTAGAAAATCCTGCTGCAAATTTATGGCTACAATTTCCATTGTAAAGCAACAGTAAATTCAATGCCAACTATTCTAACTAATCATGTGCATCTGTTTCATTTGCTCATTCATTCGACTTCGCACCTCTGCCCTTTCATTCTTCTCTTCACTCTTTAACTTTGCCTTTGTCGCTACTTGTCCTCTTTTCTTCTTTGGTTGTTTGTTTCTATTTATGGCATTTTGAATGAGTCAATAAATTACTTCTTCTTCTCCTCAGATGATGTTCCTTCTTATTGCATCCAAAGTCAAACATCCTTGTCATTCTTCTTTAGAGTTATGTTGAAATAGATGGGGAAATTATTGGCAGAATTCAAATTGGATGGTTAAAGTGGAGAAATTCATTAGGCTTGTTGTGTGATAGAAAAGTCTCCCTCAAACTTAAGGTAAAATTTTATAAGATGGTGGCGAAAGTTGTAATGCTTTATGGTGTAGAATGTTGTCCATTAAAGAGAAGCATAATATTAAGTTAAGTGTTGCAGAGATGAGGATGCTCTGTGGATAAGTTACTCTTATAGCGGGATACAAAATGAGCATATATGGGAAAAGGTTGCAGTAGCTTCAGTGTAAGTATGTTTAGAGAGAGTCATCTTAGATAGTTTGGTCATATATCATTATTGCATGGTTGAATTGGAGGAATGCATCGAGCTTGTTGTGCTATAGAAACGTATCCCTCAAACTTATGGAAAATTTCTATAAGATTTTGGTGAGACCTGTAATGCTTATGTTGGAAAATGTTGACAATTAAAAGAGAAGCATAATATTAAGTTAAGTGTTGCAGAGATGATGATGTTCAGGGGGATGAGTGGATTTACTCTTAGAGACTGGATACAAAATGAGCATATACATGAAAAGTTTGGAGTAGCTCCAGTGAAAGGTAATATTAGAGAGAGACACCTTAGATAGTTTAGTCGTATGTCATTATTGTATATCTTGATTATATAAGATGTTATTTCACATTTTCTTTAGATGATAGTTATACATAAATAATATTAAATTGATACAAATCTCATTATTTGGTTGTAGAAATTTATAGCCCAAGTGTGTTTTGGATATTCAAAAGCATAAAAGTTAGATGTATAACCTATTGTTGTCTGGATGTAAGATGTTAACAAATACATTTTTGAACGAAATGAATTTTTTCATCCAAGAAGGCTATCAATTACCTTCCTTTATATCAGAGGGAAGGTTTCATTGTATATATATTCTAAAAATAAAAATTAATACCACCTCACACCAAATGAGATTATTATTGATCTATATCGTAGAGGATTCATGCAATAATATTGGTATTGGACTTCACATGGTGAGTATGAGCCTCATTTTGACACTCAATATGGCTTGCCTACAAGTTCCAATATAGTTGAGGAAGATAGAATAAGGACATTTGTGGACTTAGTTTGTGATGAAATTGGGCCACAATTTCAATAATATATAGAATAGTCCCCGAATAAAGAGGCACAAAACTTCTATAGTTTTTTGTACACTGTGTAACAACCACTTTAGAATGGGTGCACTACTCATTCAAAGTTATATGTTGATGTGAAGATATTATATATAAAGATAAAATACAATATACCCAAAGAAAACTTTAATCAATTCATTGGCTTACTTAAGGAGACCAACTCGATAGATAATGTAATTCCAACAGAATTATACCTAGCTAAAATATTGATTTCCTAACTTGGTTTTCCAATTATAAAAATATATTGTTGTATTAATAAATGCATGTTATACAACAAGGATAATTTGTTAGATATTGCATGTCATCATTGTAACACGCTAAGTTTTAAATAAAATTTTGGAAAAAAATAAGTAAAAAGATGTGCTAGCCAGTCGATTATTTTACTTACTCATCATTCTCAGATTATAACATTTATATACATATATGAGATGACATAATGAACACATGTTACAACTAGGTGTTATTGCACATCTATCAGAAGCAGAGGCATGGAAATACTTTGATCATACACATCCAACCTACACCATAGAACAAGAAATATAAGATTAGATTTTTGTGCAGATTATTTTAACTCAATTTAGCCAATCTATCGCACCTTACTGATGCTGGCCCATGATCTGCTTCTCCTATAATCTTCCTTCAGAATTGTGTATGACTACACCCTTCATATTTTTTTACACATATCATTCCAAGCTCACATAATTCAAAGGAAAAGATATATATATTTTTTCAACCTTTAATCACTAACTTAAAATTATCATAAAATGAAGGAGTTTCTACATATGATATCTCTACTAAACAAAATTTTATATTGAGGGCAACATTACTTTGGACAGTTGGTGATTTCCCAGCATATGATATGCTTTCTTGTTGGAGCATTGCTAGCTTGCCTATATTACATGAAAAATACTAAATCATTCACTTTGGAGCATGGGGGTAAGAACACTTGATTTGACTGTCACTGCATGTTCTTACCTGTAAACCATCTATTTAGGTAAAATTGGGATGCTTTCACTAAAAATAAAATGGAGATGATACAACCTCCATTAAGATTAACTAGTGATGAAATACTTAAAAGAGTAAATTTCATATCTATGATAATTAATTCTTAAATATTAGCTATTTACAAAGTGCCTATGTGTGGAGTTGCTAATGATTAAACAAAGAAGAGCATTTTCAAGTCTTTATCATATTATAGAACAAACTCGATCATACATAATTTAGATGTGATTCATATAGTGAAGAATATTTTTGATGATGTGTTCAATATAATGATGTATATCAAGATAAAATCTAAATATAATGTAAAAGTTAGGATGAACTTGAAGTTTATTTGTAGGAGGAAAAAACTTGAGTTGTAGAAAGATGAAATAATAAACTTCTAAAGCTAAAAGCCCCTTTCACCTTCACTTCAGAACAAAGTCGAGCAATTTGTCAATGGGTCCAGAGCCTAAAATTATCTGATGGGTATGCTTCCAATTATAGTAGATGTCTTAATATGGATTGAAAAGTCTTGAGTGTCACATCTTCATGGAATATTTATTGCCCGCTACTTTTAATTTTTTTCCATATTCAATTTTAAATCCCTTGACCAAATTGAGTATCTTCTTTAAGGACTTATGCTCATTAAGACTGAATAAAGAAGCTTTATCCCATATTGAGCATAATATTCCTTTCATTCTATGCAAGCTTGAGAAGATATTTCTTCTAAGATTTTTTCACTCCATAGAGCATTTGCTTGTTCATTTATCATATGATATTAGAGTTGGTCGATATATTCAACATCGATGGATGTATCCTTTTAAAAGGTAATTTTATGCAAATATAACATATCTCATATTATTAGGAAGTTATTACTTCATAACCATACATTATTCAAGTATTTAAATAAAGTTAAGAAAATTGCGAAAAAAATAAAGCATGACCTGAAGGATCAACATGTGAAATATATTTGATGGATGTATCCTTTTAAAAGGTAATTTTATGCAAATATAACATATCTCATATTATTAGCAAGTTATTATTTCATAACCATACATTATTCAAGTATTTAAATAAAGTTAAGAAAATTGCGAAAAAATAAAGCATGACATGAAGGATCAACATGTGAAATATATTTGATGTATGAAACTACTCAATTTTTCTCATACTACTTTGAACCCAGAGTTGCAATCAACAAGGAATATTATACCTTAAAATTTGTCCACTCCAGATATATCTCAGTCTACCAGTAATAAATTAGCATTCAATGGATGTGGCAAGTAGTTGGCACTTGCACGGTGTGTTCTTTGATGTATAAAGATATGAGAGTTGCCATATTATACACATTACTTAATTGTACTGAAGTTGAGCCATAACTTGAGTATGTTTGAGTTAAGATTCCATACATTTTCTAGACTCAGACATAAAGACCCTAAATTTAAAAATTTTGTTGAATTTTGTTAATGGTGTGACTGTATAATCATTATTAGAGAAGAGAGTTGAATCTAAATTTCTAAATTGGTTTAAAAATATGATATGTATTTTGGCAAGTCATTTCAACCTTATAAATCATATTCAATTAACTTAGTGAAAATGATAATAATATAGCTACACTTCTTGTACCCATCTGGTCATAATGAAGTCAGAGATTTACAAGATCAAAGAGTAATAAATCTTGCTTGGGGATCTATGAGAGGAGTAAAATTTTGGCTAATTTTTATTATCAATGGTTATAGATTTCAAACCAAAGTTTGGTGTGAAGGTTAAAAAATAAAAAAAATATGGTGTTTATTGTTGACCTCATTTTTGTATGAGGTCGCTTTTAACTCCTTCTTGATCTTTGGACCTTAGGTTTATTTGGACTTTAGATCCTAGGATCTTCCTAGTTCCTGGACCTCAGGCCCAATCCAGATCTTAACTCAATTCAAACCGAGAAACCAGGGTTAAAGGCTCAGGTCCTAAAACCCTTTCTAGATGATTTTTCTATCACCTTGAAACCCAGTCAATTGGCATCTAATTTAGGGTCTATCAATTCCATATTGATGTGACATGTCTCTAGTGCCAACCCTCCAAATTTGAACTCATTTGGAGGATTCTAGCATCATAAACTTAATCTAGTTTCAAAGGTTGCAAAACATTCAAATATTTACAATCAACCACTGGGCCTTTCACCCAGTGGAGTTTGGCTTTGGAGTCCCCTCCAAACCCTTTGACCACTCCCAATACCTTGATATTGACTTGTTAAGCAATAGTCTACATCTTGCTAGATTCAATTTGACCTAGAACTATCTCAAGGCCAAAATGACCAAAATGCCCTTAAAGGGGATTTTTGGACTTTTGGCCTAAACTCAACTTGATTTACCCATCAATATTTGAAATCTTCTTCAAATGTTTTCAAATAATTTTTTGAGACCTCTTGAACTCAATTTCAACCTTGGGTCAACTTGGTTGACCAACTCAACCCATTTTGACCTAAAGGCCCCTTAAGGATCAAAATGGTCATTTTGACCCAAATGACCCCTCCACACCTTGATACCCCATCCGTTAGGTTCATATGACCAAATTGATTTCAATGGACCTAAATTCTAGTCCTAGGTCAACTTGGTTGACTAAGTCAACCAAGTTTGACCAAATGAACTATATACCCCTCCTTTCATCTAAACCCTTTGACCAAAACCACTTCAACCCCATTTGAACCCATGTGGTGACTCCTTAGGCTTCCAAGAGATCCCCCTTGGAGACCCAAGCCTTGGGTCCACTTGGGTTAGCCTTTTGGCTTGACCCAAGTGCCCAAAGAGAGGTCCCCTTTGAGCCATTCCTCAATCTTAATCAAATTGAACATAAACCAAGATGTCATTGGGTCTACCCTGACCTAATACACCTCCCTTAACTAGTCCAATCATTGAATCCAGTTGGGTCAAGAGTTAGGCTAACCCAAAGTGGCCAAAACCACTTGGGATGGAGCCAACTCCTATCCTGAGCTCAATTGAGCCTGACCAATACCTCTATTAGGTGGCCCTAGGTCCAATACATGTCCCCCAACTGGCTCAAGCCTTGGGTTAACTTGGGTCAACTTTTGGGCTAGCCCAAAGTGGTCAAAACCACATGGATCCGAGCCATCTTTGAAATCAAGTTAAATTGAACTCAATTACCACTTGAATTGGGTGGACCAGACCCAAACCCTTCTCCCACATCAAGCCTAGGGTTTGGCCTAACCTAGGTTGAGCCCAATTTGACCCAAACCGAGCAGATTTGGATCAACCGAAGCCATCTTTGAACTCAAGTCAAATTGAACTCAATTGCCACTTGTATTGGGTGGACCAGACCCAGACCCATCTCCCACATCAAGCCCAGGGTTTGGCCTAACCTAGGTTGAGCCCAATTCAACCCAAACTGAGCAGGTTTGGGTCAAACCAGGTCACCCGATTGAATTGGACCTCCCCGGGCTTAATTGAGCTCACCCTTGAGTCCAGCATGTCCCTATCATTCTTTCTAGGTCAACCCGACCCAGACCCTGGCTGGCGGTGGTCGGAACCAATGAAGAATAAGCTCCGGTGGTCCCCCCTATTTGATCCTGACCCAAAGCCTTCCAAAGGCTGGGGCTCATCGGTTTCAAGCTCACGAGCCCTCTGGGAGGAAGTCTCCCTCTACCTGGAGCTCATCCGAGGTTCCTCCCAGTCAATCACGACCATCCAAGCTCGTGGGAGGTGGCTGAATAGGGCAACTCATCCCAAGAGCTGCCATTCTATCCCATGCCTTTGAAATCACTCCCCAGAGCTCCTTCGTCCCTCATGTTTCATTTCCTAGCTTCACAGACTGTCCCGTCGATTCATTCGAGCGAACTCCGGTGAAAGCTTTCGGCACCGCGCTCGAAGTCATACCTCTGGCCATCCCCCGGTCCCGATGTCTGAAGGTGATCTGCTCGCCTTCATCCCCTTAAGCTTCCAGATAGAGAAGCTCATTCGTTGAGGCCATCTCTACTGTAATCTTTCGATCTTGAGGTCCCTATATAGGTAGTCTGGTCAAGTGTAAAAGAAACCTTCACCCTAGCGAATTTCCATCATTGGATTGAAGGTTTCTATCCCCCTGATCCTCCCTATAAAGTATCATCAAACTTCGCCGACGAGATCGCTCGGATCACGCCAAAAAAACCCTACGGCTTTGGGTTCGCGCGGGAGGTGGAAGACGTAGTCCTAACTGTTGATTCTAATCAACGGTGCGAATTAGATCTCGTGGTTCCAGAGGCCATTTGATCGTGGTCGTCCGATCCCCCATCCGACAGCTACGGTTAATTCTACTGTTATCCAATCATTCGCCAATGATTGTTCCGCCAATCGTGATGTACCATGTGTAAAGCGTCGGCTGACTGGGTAATTAAAGGATTTAATTTTACAAAAAATCAAGGGAAACTTCAAAAATTGGTATCTTCCTGCCCACTTGATCAAATTAGGTGTTATTAAGCTCATTAGAAAGATCTTAGGGAGATCTACAGAAGCTCTATAATTTCAAGCTCTAATTGCATATGTATTAAGTTTAATTTCAATTCTAGCATTTTCATAATTTTTATATTTATTGCTTAAAATGAATTCCCCAGGGCCTGGAATTTTGGGAGAATGAATTTGGGCATGTCCCTGACATGTTCAAATTTTGCCTCCCCTGTTTGAGGTGTCCAAGGGCATTATCATGCTAATTTTGGTTTATGGGTCATGGGTTGACCCTTAAACCGAAATTAAAATCCTGATCTATCCAATGAGGTTTAGGATCTGATTGTGAATGTGGTGATGATGTGTAGTATAGGGAGTTTAGGGCCAGTGATTTTTCCCCAATCCAACCCTCGAATAGCTCCCTAGGATTTTTCTAAGGTGACTTAGGAATCACCTTAGGTGGCTTGGTTAGACACCTTAGAGAACTCTATTTAGGCTCAAGTTTGGTGTGTTTAGGCTTTGAGATTAGATGATCTTATGGCCCAAATCTCATCAGGTTTGGTGCCCATTTGGTCCACTAATTAGGAACCAAAAAATTCCCTCTCTAGAATTGGCCTAAAGCCTAATTAATTCACCAAAATTTTTATTAATCCCTAAAAATTGCATAAAATACCTCTAATTGACTCTAATTAATTCTTTAATTTGTAGAAATTAAAACCCCTTTAATTTAACATTAAAATCCCCCTTAATTTAATTTTAATCAAAATCAATGTTTAATTAATTTTAATTAATTTTAATTAATTAAAAATTATTAAAAATCCCAAAATATCTTTAAA
>NW_021319473.1:31033-31852 GCF_001605985.2 Dendrobium catenatum
TTAATTAATTAAAAATTATTAAAAATCCCAAAATATCTTTAAACACTTGCTGATCTCTCCTTAGATCATTTTTGATCTTTGGAGTTGATTTCAAGAGGTTTAGGATTCATTTGGGTTACTACCACTAAAAAGGTTTCCTAATTAAGGTAATTAAATAAATTCTTAAAATACCCAAAATTCATTAGTAATTCTAGAAAATTTCAAATCAATCAAACTCAGTGGCTAATGACTCTAATTAAAATCTAGTTTTTTTCTAAAAATTTCAAACCCCCAAAATCTGGTCAAAGTCAAAAAGTCAACATTTTGGTCAACCTTAGATCAAAACCGGGTCAAAACTTCTAAAAATCATAGCTTTTCATAGAAAACTCCAAATTGAGTGTGCTACTTGTCTAACAACTTATAATAAGGCCAAATATTTATTAAAATCTAAAACTTACATAATTCACTCTAATTCTAAAAATCAACTTTTGACCCCTTAGTTAACGTATCTAGATAATTTTCTAAAACCCGTTAAATCTTTCACTCCAAAATTTTCTAATTTGGTTAATAAAATTTTCAACCAATATTTTAAAATTAGTAATTAATTCTTTTTCACATTAATTTATTCTTTTAATTTCAACTAACTAAATTAACTTAATCAACCTCGATTACTACTAGATAACCTAGGCTTACGAGGCTATTAATTTAGCCCCAAGGAAGGTGAAATAAATTTCATGGCCTCGGTGTGAAATAAAGGTAGTAATTATTTAACCCTTAAAATATATTTAAATAAAATTTTTAATATATTAATATTTAAACTCTAACTTAAATCTCCCTTTA
>NW_021319473.1:34707-37787 GCF_001605985.2 Dendrobium catenatum
AAGCTTGTAATTGCCTCGAATGATTTGATTTGTTTTATGCTTTGATTAAAAGTATGCGCCGTTTAGAAAGTGCTGGAATTTATCTGTATATTGTTACAAAATGCTGAAATATTTCATCCATAGGCTGCATATGCTCTTGTACTTGGGTTAAGTGCAGATTTTGCATTCCAAACTATTTTTTAGAAAAAGCTATATGCAGATTTTTCATTATTTTGAGTTCCAAACTGTTTTGAGAAAGAGTTATATGCAGATTTTTTCATTATTTTGAGTCCCAAACTGCTTCGAGAACAAGTTATATGCAGATTTTTTATTGTTTTGCATTCCAAACTGTTTTGGAAAAAGGGTTAGATGTAGATTCTCCTTGTCTTTATGCCTCAAACTGCTTTGGGAATTGATTGGATACATATTTTAACTCGTTTAGTGCTATGAACTATTTTAAGAATGGAATATATGCAGATTTTTGTTCATCGTATACTCTAAGTATTTTTGGAGATGGGTGTCGAGAAGTATTCATGTCTTTTTAGGATGAACATTCATGAGCCTTCTATAAAGCATCTTGAGAAAATATGAAATTGGAAAGGTTGTTGGAGTGAAATCATAACAAGTATTCACATACCTCGCATAAGGTATTTTGGGGAAAGATTAGAGAATTTTCATACGACCAAAATATGAATTTGCATATGGATTTGAATGTAGTCTTGCTGCCTATGGACTGAAAGAATTTTCTTGGATATTAAAAATAGTGAAATTGCATTGAATCTTTTTTATCTCTTTTGCATCGAATGTTTGAAGCATGTTTAGTTCAAAAGAAATCATGGCAAGTGATAAAATACTTTCATTTTTTTTATTCTTAATTTGTTTTGTTTCCCTCTCATTAGTTTGAATTTTATATATAAAAAAAATCACATCAGTTAATGTGATTGGAAAGAAATTTATGATGGTGTCATGAGATTGCAAGTTTAAGAGAGGATATCTTTTGCTTATATTTTTGCCAACTCTTCAATAATGCGTAGTTGATTTTGAGCTTTTGACAAATTGATTATATGTTTAGCTTGAAATGGGATTAGTGAATTCGATCTGACATAAAACTATTGTGTTGAGAAATATTCTGGATTGTTTAGAAAGAATTTGATCCTCTTGAGCCTCTTTGTAGAATTTTATCATATGCTTTTGTGAATCTGAAACATCACTGGTTGGGTTATTGAAGACGTGTTTTGATATAAGTTATTGACGGATTTTGAGGTCCTTCCATATTCTCTTGAATCTCATTTCTTCCCTACTTGCTCAAATCTCATGAAAGGGTAGTATTGGCAACTGTGTTAGAAAGTCTAAGTGACATTTTTTTATATATATATTTTGACTTTTGGGCATGTTTTAGGTTTAATAAAAAGTGATTTGGTTAAGTTGGAAAATGATACATGTTGCTGTTGGAGTATGGTTTCTAATATTTAGGGAAGTGCTTCGAGGTGGAAGGTTTCATGAGTTTGCTTCATGTGAAAGTTTTGTAAGTTGCTATATTATTGGAAATTTTACGAAAGGCTTTGTGAATCATTTTACCTTGAGTTTTATTATGTGCTTTGTGAATGTTTTACGATAGATAGTTTCATGAAACCTTCTTGCTAGAAGACTTTCATGGATTAACCCCACGCCAAATATTAGAAAAGCACTTGATTTGTCTTATTTTGGCGTCGAAAGAGTTTTGGGTAGATTGATTACATAGAGTTTCATGTGTCGCTTTATGTGGGGTTTTATGTAGCCTTTCATTCAAATGTTTTCATTAGTTATTTTGGGATTTGTAATTTTTGTGAAGTGGATTTGTGTTGGAAAGTTCTCTTTGTTGTCTTTTTGAAACGAATGATCTTTTTTATGTAAGTTGTCTCTCTTTTTTTAATGTTTTCTTCTAAAATATAAGGTTGGGAGAATGTGATAGATAGAAAGAGATGTTTTAGTTCTAATTTTAGGAACTTGAGTTTCCCTCGCTGCTTTGAGTTAGGTAGAGAGTGGTCTGTGTAGTTGAGTCGGGTCTATATCAAGTGTTTTATTTGGATTGTGGGGACAGTAAAGGGCATTATAAATGCCTTCCTCCCTATTCGTATCATATCGAATTAGGGAGGAGGCTATTTCAGGGGCACACTTGGCTTCAAAGAAGTGTGTCCAACAACAACGATGCCTACATTCCTTTTATTTCTGATTTTCATCATTTTCTCTTTATCGTGCTTGGTCGTCTTTCTTCTTACTTCTCGTCTTTCTATTTATTATCGTACTTTTATGCATAAATCCCTAAACATAGTGACACATGTACGAAAGTCCAAAGGATTAGAAAAACTCCCAATTTTGTTCCTATAACACTAGTGACATCTAAGGACAAAAATTAAGGACCGGGTCTTAGATAACATAGACTTAGGGTGCATGCTCCTTATAGGGTAGAGACATCAAAACTTAAACTTAATGACGCATTTTCTTAGGTTTGGTACCTTCTTAATATATTAATGATTAACCAACAAATTAACTTTAATCCAACTTAAAATATACTAAAACACTTAATTACTAAAATGCAAACTTTAAACATACAATTTAAACCAAATTTCATTAATTTATTAATCAATTTCTAATTAACTTAAAACATAAAACATATAGATTAAACTAGGATAGCAGACATAAACTAAAACTCATTAAGCTAAAAGTCTTCTAAAACCCAAATCTACTAACTTACCTAAGTCTTAATCAAACTCTTAAATCAATCTTTTAAAACCAATCAATAAACCTCTTAATATAACTATATCAACTTGGTTTTTAGGATGGACTACTCCGGGCTGCGGGGCTAAGTGTCCTAAGGAGGCTTGGTTCCTCGAGCCTGGTGGCACAACGCCACGAACCAGTTGATAGCAAACTTAATTAATCTAATCCCTTAATTGATAATAAACTGTCTAATTCATATTTCTTTCTAATTTGTAACTATTGAATAATTCAATCAAATCCTAAAATAAAAATCTCTAAAATCAATCCTAAAATACTAATATTTAAACTTAAACTAAAATCCCTCTTTTGCCCTTTAACAAATCAAATGAAAGCAACTATAA
>NW_021319473.1:37996-44271 GCF_001605985.2 Dendrobium catenatum
AATGTTTACTACATGCACATGCTTGATAAATGCTAATTTTAAATTTCTTGTTAGTTATAATTTTGTTATTTACTTGCATCTCTTTTCTGAATGGCATCTACGCTCATATATATATTTCTCTATTATCTTTTCTTACTAGGTACATTGGAGCTTAATGATCGGGAACTAAACGAGACCGTTTGCTTATAAGCTTTTAAGTGGCAGTGCCACATACAGTCAGGTATAATTTCTGCAACTTGTAAAGTAAATTTTTTTTAATTATATATCAGAATTGCTACACATCACACACAACTTGTTAATAGGTATTCTAGCATGTTTAGGTAGCCTGCCTTAGGTTAGTTCACTAACGAAGCTTTGGCCCTATAGGTCAAAGCTTGCCACCTTTCTGTGAGCCCTAGAGACCATTAGGGTCATTTAGGCCTGTAGAGTAGGCCACTCATTTGTGCCATTGGGCATCATTATTTTCCCACACGAAGTGGGCATCGCTAGGATTTTGGCCTTCTTGTTTTGGATATGATACCCCCCACCTTCTACGAGCCCTAGAGACCATTAGGGTCATTTAGGCCCGTAGAGTAGGCCACCCATTTGTGCCATTGGGCATCGCTATTTTCCCACACGAAGTGGACATTGCTAGGATGGTTTTCTGTGTGGGTACCTTGCCTAGAGGGTACCCTTAGGGTGTTTATTTACTTTTTCTATACTCTGAATGTCATGCATGCATTTGTCTTTACACACCTTGCTTCATATTGCACCGCACTTACATGCATACATTACATCAGTAGACCCAGGGATATTTTGTATCCATTTCATGCATCATACGTGGCATTAAGTATACCCTTTTGCATATTATAGAGTCACTGATTGAAACCTTTTAAACTACAAATCCTTGATTTCCTAGGGTAGAGCCTTCCTATTTTTTATACATATAAGGCGTTTGATTGTGCTTAGGATGTTAGCTGACAGCTCACTCCAGGCAAGCATAAGTCCAGGTTGTACACCCCTCAGTGTGTCTCCTTTTATATGTGTTTTGAGTCTGTCATTTCTCTTAGGGTAGCAATTCGATCTTTGATCTTTTAAACTCAAAATTTTAATAAGATCTTTATCCATTCAAAAAGGTCTAATCATCATTAAAGATAAATAGAATAGACTTTTTGGAATAAAACTTAGGAGCTCTTTTTGTGCACCAAATCAAGAAGTAAATAATACATAGTCCTTAATCAAGAGTTTTCCTAAGTCAAGGCTTAGGATGTAATTAACTACAGGGGCTTGTGCCAGTAGGAAATCGATCCCTACAATCAAATAAACCCTATTCGAGTTGATGTATCAAATAGGGGAAATCTCGTGAATTTAGAGTTATATATATTATTATCCATCGAGGTGTGTAGGTGAAGCTATCATCTTCCATGGCTAATCATATATATAACTCCATCTGCTCTTCCATCGGCATGCTTGTGTCGATTGTAAAGGCCTATGTCCGTTTTGTCCTACGTGATAGTGTGATCGTACCCTTTGCATTCAAACCACATGAGCAGAATCCTTTCGAAAACCCACAGATTTCTGGCGACCATGATGGGACAGGTTTCTCTCTCCATCTTTGAATGTTATATTATTCACTTCTGTAGGTAATCCTAGTTTGGTGCCTAGTTTGAGTTCCTATTTTCGACTCTACTCTCTTCTCTTTATCTTTAATGAAGGTTAGATCTTTTTAATGTATAAAGATTTAATTAAAATTTTGAGTTTATTAGATCTGTATTTTTTTTAATTCTCAAATTCAAATTCAGATCAATCTATTTCAAGTCAATCTTATTCAAATCAAAATTTCAATATCTATCAATTTCTAGTTGGAATTCTTTTAAACTTAATATTGATTCATATCATTTTAGATGAAAATCTATATGTTATCTTTGATTGCATGATTCATATTTGACATAAACTTTAGTCTTAGTCATCTCTCTTGTTTGAGCTCTTTTAGACTAGGTTTTGATTCATATCAGTCCAAATAGGAATTCAAATTTGCTCTTTAATGGAAGGGTCCATAAAATTAACATATGCAAAATTTAAAAAAAAAAATTAATTTGAGAAAAGCTTGGGAGTTTAAATTTGATACAAACTATTGAGATTATTTTCTTTAGAGGGTAAGTGACTTATTTTTCTTAATGAAATTTATCTCTATTTTATTTAAAATATTAAGTGTGGTTGACTCCTTTAAACACTTAAAGACGATTTCTTATGATGATCTATAAAAAGAGTATGTCCTCTCCCTCCCTTCCCTTGTGTATGGTGATTTTATTTTTGAACTCAAATCTATATCAAAGTGAAATCTGATTTCGAAATGAAAATGTTCTCTATTAGCTTGCAAATTTTCTATCTCGTAGGTATCCTTTGCATACCTATGAATTTATTTCATAATTTTCTCAATCAGGTTGTTCATTCTTATCATGGGATTGAGTTTATTTTGTGAATTTTCCTTCCTTTCATAAGAGAGTGAGTTTTCTTCTCTTATGTTTAGAAGATAATTTTACAACTGAGAAAATATTCTCTTAAAAATTTAGAAAGGAAGCCAATTACAAAAAAAAACAAGAAAGGCGCAATGTTCGCCAAAATGAAAGTTGCACAAAGTGTAGCAAAATGAAAATATGCGCAAAGTGCTCCAAAAAAATAGAGGCGCAATGTTCGCCAAAGTTATTAAAATATTCACAAAGTGAACCCAAAATGAATAAGTAAATGGCTCACTTTCTTGTAAATCTTTAAATCTCAGAAAACTTAAGTCCTCTGATTGCTTGATACTTGAGTTTGAAAATTATGATCTTTGAATTCATTATTATGCGATGATATTCTATTAGATATAAAAATATTTTTTCATGCAAGAAGATTAAGAAGATTCAATTTCTTTTTCTGATTTAAATCTTTTGAATTAGATTTCAATTCAAAAAAAATACATTTAAGGGAGAGAGCCCAGTTTAGCTTGTAGGGAGCTCAACTTGTGTTAGCAAATTTTAAGTCCCTAATCTTTTTGGGTTTAGGTGGAGTCAACCTACCTCTTACTGAATTTTCAAATTTGGTCCCATTTGTCATTTGACTCGGTCAAAATATTCATGAGGTAAATGTTTCATTCTTAAAAATAATACTCTTACTCTTTGATAAAATTTCCCCTATTTGAAAAACTATATGAATTAAACTTTTCTCAATTAATTGGTGGGTATTTGATTTCTCTCAGTGGCTCCACTATTGAGTATATTTAAATACCCATCTTGTTCTTTTGGAAATTCATGGATGAAAAATTTTGGATCCTAATATTTAACTATAAATCACTCTTAAGGACTGATATGATTCTTTCATGGTTGTTTTGGGTTATGATTGTTTCACTTATAAATAATCATTCGGCGTGCATTTACTCCCTTGATATCTTATATGCCGCCATCCTTATTTGGGAGCCACTTTCCCATTCAAGTCATTGATTTTGTTCACCTGCTTGGGAGCCACTCTCCCATTCAGGTCATTGTTTTGATCACTTGTTTGGGAGCCACTCTCCCATGCAAGTTGCTGGTTTTCTTCACCTGCTTGGGAGCCACTCTCCCATTCAGGTTGTTATTTTTGTGCTTGCTTGTTTGGGAGTCACTCTTCCATTCAAGTTGTATGTTTTATTCACTTGTTTGGGAGCCACTCTCCCATTCAGGTGGTTGTTTCTGTTCACTTGTTTGGGAGCCACTCTCCCATTCAAGTTGTTGATTTTTGCCACCTACTTGGGAGGAGCCACTATCCCATTCAGGTTGTGATTTTGTTCACCTGTTTGGGGGTCATTACCCCATTCAGGTTGTTCTTTGCTCACTTGCTTGGAAGCCACTATCCCATTCGAGTTGATTTTTTTTCTCACTTATTTTGGAAGTCACTCTTCCATTCAAGTTCTTGTTTTATTTCTCAGTTGGGATTCATCCCCTTGGATCTTTCTATGTGTGATTATTGTGTTGTGTCCTTTCTCATATTGGTGTCATACTAACTTTACCTTGATTTGCATAAGAGTACTCATATTCATTTTATGTTGTTCTTCCTCCACGGACAAACCCGTAGGAGAAATTTCTCATTTGATTTCTGGTGGATTTCTTTGTTCAAGAGGTCCCCTTTCGCCACTTCACTTCTTTTTCGCTCTTTGTTCCGCCGTTTCGAATATAGTCAGGCGAACATTGAGTAATTCTCATTCACCGTTTCGAATATGGTCAGGTGGATGTTGGATCATTTTTCTCTCTTTTGCCCTGCTGTTACGAATGTGGTCAGACAGGCATTAGACCTCTTTGGAAAGCTCTTTATTCGCTGTTGCAAATATGGTCAGGCGGATATTGAGCTGTTCTCATTCGCCATTGCGAATATGGTCAGGCGAATGTTGAATCCCTTTCCTTCACCCTTTGTCTCGCTGTTGCGATCTGGTCAGGCAGACATTGAGTTGTCCTCATTCACTGTTGCGATCTGGTCAGGTGGATGTTGGACTTTCTTCTTTTGTCCCATCGTTGCGATTTTGGTGAGGTGGACATTAGACTTTCGGGAGGGCTCATTATTTGCTGTTGCGAATATGGTCAGGTGGATTTTGGAGCCATTCTCATTCACTGTTTCGATCTGGTCAGGCGAATGTTGAACTCTCTTTTCTATTTGAGAGGGCCCGACAGAGTCCCTAGGAGGCATTCCTCACTACCTTATCCTCTTCTCATCACCTCGGCATATGTGTCGGGTGATTGTTGAGTGTACTTTCCTCTTCTGTCCCACCATTGCAATTTTGGTCAGTGGACATTAGACTTTCGGGAGGGCTCATTATTCGCTGTTGCGAATATGGTCAGGTGAATTTTGAGCCATTCTCATTCGCTGTTTTGATCTGGTTAGGCGAATGTTGAACTCCCCTTTCTGGTTGAGAGAGCCCGACAGAGTCCCTGGGAGGCATTCCTCACTACCTTGTCCTCTTCTTATCACCTCGGCATATGCATCGGGTGATTGTTGAGTGTACTTTCCTCTTCTGTCCAACCGTTGCGATTTTTGTCAGGTGGACATTAGACTTTCGGGAGGGCTCATTATTCGCTGTTGCGAATATGGTCAAGTGGATTTTGAGCCATTCTCATTCGCTGTTTCGATCTGGTCAGGCGAATGTTGAATTCCCCTTTCTGGCTGAGAGAGCCCGACAGAGTCCCTGGGAGGCATTCCTCACTACCTTGTCCTCTTCTTATCACTTCGGCATATGCGTCAGGCGATAGTTGAGTGTTCCTGTCCTCTTCTTATCACCTTGGCTTATGCACCGGGTGATAGTTGAGTGTTCCTCGTCCTATTCGTATCACCTTGGCATATGCGCCGGGTGATAATTGAGTGTTTCTCGTCCTCTTCGTATCACCTTGGCATATGTGTCGGGTGATCGTTGAGTGTTTTCTCGTCCTCTTCATATCACCTTGGCATATGCGAAGAGTGATCGTCGAGTGTCCCTTATCTTTTCTCACCCTCGACCTCCAGTCGAGTGGTTGTTGACTTTTTCTACTGGTTGTTGAGTCTCTCTTGGTTCTTTACTCGTTGTTTCGAATATGGTCAGGTGAGCCTTGAGTTTTCTTCGTTTACTGTTTCGATCTGGTCAGGTGGATGTGGGATTCCTCTTCCTTTCTATATTCTGCTGTTGCGATGTGGTCAGGCAGATAAATGATGATTTCCTTATCTTTGATTATTCTTCCATACTTCCTTATGATTGTTACTCTTAGCTATATGATACTTTTTTTTTTCAAGTGATGATTGAATATGCTTCTCTTTGCATCATCTTAGACAAGTGTTCTAGGTGATTGTTGAATCTTCCTTGACTCCTTATGATTTTGTTTCAGTTTCGCTCATATGGGCATAAAATCCCTATCCCTTCTATTCTGTTGTGTGATTAGGCGGATAGTTAAGCTTCTTTTCTTGGCTCTCTCTCACTTTTCTTGTTTAGTTAAGTAGCATTGAGTCTCCTTCATTCGCTGTTTCGATTTGGTCAGGAAAATGTTAGGTTTCTTTCCCTCTTCTGTCCCATCATGCCTGCATGATTGTATGATTGTCACATTATTGAGTGATTGATTGAGTGTATGTCATTATATGATTGTTTGATCTTGAAATGGTCATTGCATTTTGGATTGCTCATTTGCATAATTGAGTGATTTTTGCCTACTTGAGTTTGTTGTATGATCATGTAGCCATTGCATAGCTAGATGATAGTTGTATTGTTGTATGATCATAATAAAGATTATTTGATTGTTATGTAAGTGCATGATTATTCCATAGTT
>NW_021319473.1:48702-52053 GCF_001605985.2 Dendrobium catenatum
TTCATATCTTAATTAAAACATGCTTTATTATATTTATCTAATAAACAAGTAAATAGAAGGTGTATTTTTATATTATATATATTTGAAAATAATGATAGTAACAGAAATAAGGATAAACCTCTCTCCTCAACTTGCATGAAATGGTGTCCGATCCGAGCGCGAAAAGACTCATTGAATAGGTCTCGACGAGTTGAATGTACTCAACAGTCCATTTTGCAAAACAAAGTTTTGATCAAAAGATATTGCACACGGAACGAGCATGCGCGATAAAGGCCCAAATGCATGAAATCACATCGAATCGTTATCGACCCAACCACATGTATTTTGAAACATGATAAGAGGACAACATGTGATCAAAAGGAGTAAATCCTAAGGCCGACGACGAGCCGATGTAGCATACGCAAGGTGAGCTTTCATTAACACAACGGTGCAACATACAAGCAGATGAATCAAGCTACGAAATACAAAAGTGATAAGAATGTGCAAGTGGTCGATGCCAAAAAGGAGGTCAACAAACACAACCCCAACATGTGTGGTGAACAATAGGTGAATCGTACGTGTTGGCGTTGACCTCCTTATCTTAAGAAGGTACAACCCAACAACCACGAACGAGATTAACTAGGAAGATGCAATCCTACAACCAACTAAGGAGACCCGCTAGGAAAATACAACCCTACAACTAGCTAAAGAGAGTCACTCGGAAGATGCAATCTTATAGCTAGCCAAAGTGACCACTAGAAAAGCGCAACCCTAAGATCCACTAGAGAGAATTGAGAAACATACAATCACGCAAATCATGCAATAAGTGTCCCACCATATTATGAACATACAATCACCCAATGATCATGCAAGCATGCAATGCTGAATGATCATTCAATCATGCAATCATCATCAAATTACACAATAATCATACAACCATAGAATCATTATACACACATGTCACAATCACCAATTCATGCAATATTTATACACTCACATGATACTATATGATCAAGCAATTATCACACTCTTGTATCACAATCAATTAATAATATAGCGATAATCAAGCCACACTATAATCATGTTACTGCATAATAACCACACAACCATGCAATGAGTATGTGAAAATCATCTAATCGTATCAAATCACACAACAATGAGCAAATGATCATGTAATGATCACCAACAATCATACAACTATGGAATAATCATGCACTTACATAACAATCAAACAATCTTTATTATGACCACACAACAATACAACTATCATCTAGCTATGCAATGGTTACATGATCATACAACAAACTCATGTAGGCAAAAATCACTCAATTATGCAAATGAGCAATCCAAAATGCAATGACCATTTCAAGATCAAACAATCATACAATGACATACACTCAATCAATCACTCAATAATATGACAGTCATACTATCATGCAGGCATGGTGGGACAGAAGAGGGAAAGAAACCTAAAATTTGCATGACCAAATCGAAACAGCGAATGAAAGAGACTCAATGTTCACTTAACTAAACAAGAAAAGTGAGAGAGAGCCAAGAAAAGAAGCTCAACTATCTGCTTAGTCACACTGAAACAGCAGAATAGAAGAAGGAAGGGATTCAATGCCCATATGAGCGAAACTAAAACAAAATCATAAAGAGTCAAGGAAGATTCAACAATCACCTAGAACACATGTCTAACATGATACGAGGAGAAGCATATTCAATCATCACTTGAAAATTATAGCAAATAGCAAAGAGTAACAATCATAGGGAGGTAATGAAGAATAATCAAAGATAAGGAAATCACCTATCTGCCTGACCACATCGCAACAGCAGAATAGAGAGGAACAATCTTTTCCTCTCCTTCCACGACAGACCGTAGGAGAGATTTTCTATTCGGTATTTCTGGTGGATTCCTATGTTCAGGAAGTCCCTGGTTGCCTACCTCCCACTTATCCATTTTTCCCTTTTCACTCCTGTTTTGTCGTATTCGAATATGGTCAGGCAAACATTGAAGTAATCCTCATTCACCGTTCCGAATAATGTCAGGTGGATGTTGATTTCTTTTTTTCTCTGCTTTTGCCCTGCTGTTGCGATTGTGGTCAGTTGCAGGCCATGAGACTCTTTGGGAAGCTCTTTTATTCACTGTTCGATTCTGGTCAGGTGATATTGAGCTGTTCTCATCTTCGCCGTTGCGAATATGGTACAGGCGAATGTTGAACCCTTTTCCTTTCTCCCTTTGTCCTCGCGTTTCGATCTGGTCAGCGAACATTGGGTTGTCTCATCACTATTTCCCCGATCTGGTCAGGTGAATTGTTGGCCTTTGTTCTTTTTCCCACGTTGGCGATTTTGGTCAGGTGGACCATTTAGACTTTCGGGGAGGGCTCATATTCGCGTTGGTTATGTCAGTGGATTTTGAGCCAAATTCCCCAATTCGCTGTTTTCGATCTGGTCAGGCGAATGTTGAACTCCCTTTTCTGGTTGAGAGAGGCCCGACAGAGTCCCTGGGAGGCATTCCTCACAACACTTTTCTTTGTCCTTATTAGGCGATGGTCAGATGACATTAGACTTTCGGAGGGAGTTCGCTGTTGCGAAATAGGTCAGGTGGATTTTGAGCCATTCTCATTCGCTGTTTGCGATCTGGTAGTGCGAATGTGAACTCCCCTTTCTGGTTGCAGAGAGCCGACAGAGTCACGGGAGGCATTCCTCACTACACTTTCTTCTTTTTGTCGCCACCGTGCGATTTTGGTCCAGGTGGACATTAGACTTTTCGGGAGGGCTCATTATCGCTGTTGCGAATAGGTGCAGGTTGGATTTGAGCCAATTCTTGTTCGCTGTTGCGTCTGGTCAGGCGAATGTGAATCCCTTTGTTTCTGGTTGAGGAGTCCGACAAGTCCTGGGAGCATTCCTCACTACTCTTTCTCTTTTGTCCCACCGTTGCGAATATGGTCCAGGTGGACATTAGACTTTTCTTCGACACCTTTGTTTTAGACATGTTTCGATCTGGTCAGGTAAACTTGGTCATCCTCATCTGCCGTTGCGAATATGGTCAGTGGATGTTGGATCAACTTTTTCCTCTGTTCTGCTGTCGATCTGGTCAGGCAGACAGTCGTTTCCTTTACTCTACTCTTGTTCACTGTTTCGATCTGGTCAGGTGAACTGAGTTTTCCCCATTCACTGTTTCGATCTGGTCAGTGAATGTGGGATGTTTCCTCTTTCCTTCTGTCTGCTGTTTCGATTCTGGGTCAGGCAGACAGTCGTTTTCTTATCTACTCTTGTTCACTGTTTCGATCTGGTCAGTGCGAACACTGAGTTTTCCCCAATTCACTGTTCGATCCTGGTCAGTGGATGTGAGACCTTTTTTTTTTTTTC
>NW_021319473.1:59749-68900 GCF_001605985.2 Dendrobium catenatum
ATCCTCTCTCTCTCCCTCTCTCTCTTTCTCTCCTCAAGATCTTCTCAGGTCAAGGCAGAAGCCAAAAGGTTTCAAAAACGTTGAAGAAGTGCTCTTTAAATAGAAGAGCTCAAGAGGAGCTCATTAATTGCAAGTAGCCGACTTTATCGTCCGGGCCGATATGGACATCGGCCTGACCGATTAGTACAAATAAAGGAAGATCGGCCAGAGCACAGCCCTGGGAACAGTCCTGGACGATTGAAATTTGGCTTTATCGTCCAGGCCGATCTCACGATCGTCCTGGCCGATTAGTTCAAATTAGAGGTAAATTGTCCTGAGCACAGTCCTGGGAACAGTCCTGGCCGATTGAAATTTGGCTTGCTCGTCCAAGCCGATCTCACGATCGTCCTGGCCGATCGGATCGTATCAATCATCCTTAATTACTCCCTTGATTTCCTGATCAATTAAGGCATAATTTGGTAATTTCGTCCAGGCCGATCCTAGAATCGTCCTGACCGATAATTTATAATACAGTATGCCTAAACTGTCTAAGGCGGCTATCTCTTTCTATTTTGAGCTTATCGTCCTGGCCGATACACTTATCGTCCAGGCCGATAGGTTAATGTCGTCTGCCTTAATTTAGAATCCTTAATTAGACTTTCTGTTTTAAGCCGATCGTCCAGGACGATATGAAAATCGGCCTGGCCGATGTGGGTAAAAACAGAAATTCTAAGTCTATCAAGTGTGTGTGTGTGTGTGAAGGGTTACTTAGTATCAGTCTTTTTGGCCATTACAAGTAGACTCAAAAGGTGAAAAATAAAATTACAGACTGACTCAACCCTAACCCTACGCAAGCCTGAACTTGGCTTCTTCTTGATTGTCCGATCTTCGATTCCTGAAAAGTTAGAAGCAACAAGTAGTCCAAGAGAAAAAGTGTTTGTCAATAATCAAAACATAAGATATGAAAATAGGTTTGCAACAATTAACTACGGGGGCTTGCGCCCGTAGGAAACCGATCCCCACAATTAAATAAACCCATTTGAACTAATATATATTCATGGGGGAAATCTCGTGACTTTTGGGTTATATATATTATTATCCATCGAGGTTAGTAGGTGAAAGCCACTATCCTCCATGGCTAATCATATGTATAACTCCATCTGCTCTTCCATCGGCCTGCTTGTGTCGAGTGTAAAGGCCTGTGATCATTTTGTCCTACGGGATAGTGTGATCGTACCCTTTACATTCGAACCCCACGAGCAGCATCCTTTCGGAGACCCACAGATTTCTGGCGACCTCGATGGGATAGGTTTCTCTCTCCATCTTTGGATGTTGCATTATTCACTTATGTAGGTAATCCTAGTTTGGTTCCTAGTTTGAGTTCTTCTTTTTCACTCCACTATCTTCTTTTAATCCTTTGTGAGAATTAGACCTTTTTAATGAATAAAAATTTAACTAAGGTTTTGAGTTTATTAGATCTTTGTTTTTAATTCTCAAATTCAAATCCAGATCAATCTATTTCAAGCCAATCTTATTCAAATCAAAATTTCAATATCCATCAATTCCTAGTTGAAATTCTTTTAAGCTTAATCCCGATCCATATCATTTCAAATAAATATTTTATATTATATCCTTAATTACATGATTCATATACTTGGCATAAAATCTAGCATCTATCATCTCTCTTGTTTTAGATTCTTTAGACTTGATCTTGATTCATATCTGTCCAAATAAGAAAGGGTCCATAAAATTGACATATGCTAAATTTTCAAAAGAAAACTTAATTTGATAGAAGTTTGAAAGTTTTAAATATAATACAACTTTTAAGAGATTTTTCTTTATAGAGTAAGTGACTTATTTTTCATGAAGAAAATTTACCTGTATTTTATTTAAAAAAATGAAGTGTTGGTTGATTCATTCGAACACTTAAAGAAATAAGATTCATGGTGATCCATATAAAAAAAAAAGAGCATGTCCTCTCCCTTCATCCCTTGTGTGGGATAATTCTATTTTTGAATTAAAATTTTTGGCAAATTGGAATTAGGTTTTGAAATTAAAGTTTTCTCCTTTAGCTTGCAATTTGTTATCTTGTAGGTATCCTTTGCATACCTATGAATTTATTTCTTAATTTTCTCAATCAAGCGGTTCATTCTTATCATAGGATCGGGTTTGTTTTGTGAATTTGTCTTCCTTACATAAGAGAGTGAGTTCTCTTCTTTTATGTTTGGAAGATTATTTTACGACTGAGAAATCTTCTTTTAAAGATTTGGAAAGGAAGCCATTTACAAAAAAAAAAAAGGCACAATGTTCGCCAAAATTGTGAAAAAGGGCACAAAGTGACCCAAAAAAATGAAAAATACATAAAGTGTATCAAAATAAAAAGATGCGCAAAGTACGCCAAAAAAAGAGAGGTGCAATGTTCGTCAAAGTTGTTTTTTTTAAATGGGCACAAAGTGGACCCAAGATGAATAAGTAAATGGCTTCCCTTTCTTGTAAATATTTAAATCTCAGAAAACCTATGTCCCTTGATTTGTTCGATACTTGAGTTTGAAAATTATGATTTTTGAATTCATTATTATGCGATGATATTCTATTAGGTATAAAAGTATTTTTCATGCGAGAAGATTGAGAAAATTTAATTTCTTCTTCTGATTTACGTCTTTCTGAATTAGATTTCAATTCAAAAATATTTATCTAAGGGAGAGAGCCCGATTTAGCTTGTAGGGAGCTTGACTTGGGTTAACAAATTTTAAATCACTAATCTTTTTGGGTTTAGATGGAGTCAACCCACACTTTACTGAATTTTCAAATTTGGTCCCATTTGTCATTTTGACTGGGTCAAAATAATAATGGGTAAATCTTTCATTCTTAAATATAATACCCTTACTCTTTGATAAAAATTCCACTCTTTGAAAATATATGAATTAAATTTTTCTCAATTAATTGGTGGGTATTTGATTTCTCTTAGTGGCTCCACTATTGAGTATATTTAAATACTCATATTGTTCTTTTGAAAATTCATGGATGGAAATTTCTGGATCCTAATGTTTGACTATAAATCACTCTTAAAAGACTGATATGATTCTTTCCTCGATTGCATATGTTTTCTTTTGAATCCTGGTTGTTTTGAGTTATGGTTGTTTTGCTTATAAATAATTATTTGACGTGCATTATTTTTCTTGATATCTTTATGCTGCCATCTCTTGTTTGGGAGCCACTCTCCAACTCATGTTGTCATCTTGTTCACTTGTTTGGGAGCCGCCATCCCACTCAAGTGGTTGTTATTGTTCACTTGCTTGGGAGCTACTATCCCATACGAGTTGTTAGTTTTGTTCACCTGCTTGGGAGCCACTCTCCCATTCAGGTTGTTTTTTTTGTGCTTGCTTGTTTGGGAGCCACTCTCCCATTCAAATTGTATGTTTTGTTCTCTTGTTTGGGAGCCACTCTCCCATTCAAGTTGTTATTTCGTTCACTTGTTTGGAAGACGTTCATCCATTTAAGTCCTTATTCCATTCCTTAGTTGGGTTTATCCCCTTAGATCTTTTTATGTGATTGTTCTGTTGTGCTCCTCCTCATATTGATATCTTGATGAATTTACCTTGATTTGCATAAGAGTATTCATCTTCATTACATGTCATTCTTCCTCCACGGATAGACCCGTAGGAGAGATTTCTCATTCGATTTTCGGTGGATTTCCTTGTTCAAGAGATCCCCTTTCGCCACTTCAGTTCTTTTTTGCTCTTTGTTCCGCAGTTTCGAATATGGTCAGGCGAACATTGAGTAATCCTCTTTCACTGTTTCGAATATGGTCAGGTGGATGTTAGATCCTTTTTCTATCTTTTGCCCTACTATTACGAATGTGGTCAGGCAGGCATTAGATCTCTTTGTGAAGCTCTTTGTTCGCTGTTGCGAATATGTTCAGGCAGATATTGAGCTGTTCTCATTCTCCATTGTGAATATGGTCAGGCGAATGTTGAACCCCCTTTCTTTCACCCTTTGTCTCGCTATTGCGATCTGGTCAAGCAGACATTGGGTTGTCCTCATTCACTGTTGCGATCTGGTAAGGTGGATGTTGGACTTTCCTCTTTTGTCCCACCGTTGCAAATATTGTCAGGTGGATATTAGACTTTTGAGAGGGCTCATTATTCGCTGTTGCGAATATGGTCAGGTGGATTTTGAGCCATTCTCATTCGCTATTGTTATCTGGTCAGGCAAATGTTGAACTCCCCTTTCTGTTTGAGAGAGCCCGACAGAGTCCCTGGGAGGCATTCCTCACTATCTTGTCCTCTTCTTATCACCTCGATAGATGCGCTAGGAGATAGTTGAGTGTTCCTCATCCCCTTCATATCTCCTCAAAATTTATGTCGGGTGATTGTTGAGTGTACTTTTCTCTTTTGTCCCACCATTGCGAATATGGTCAGGTGGACATTAGACTTTCGGGAGGGCTCATTATTCGTTGTTGCAAATATGGTCAGGTAGATTTTGAGTCATTCTCATTCGCTGTTGCGATCTGGTCAGGCAAATGTTGAACTCCACTTTCTGGTTGAGAGAGCCCGACAGAGTCCCTAGGAGGCATTCCTCACTACCTTGTCCTCTTCTTATCACCTCGGCAGATGCGCCAGGCGATAGTTGAGTGTTCCTCATCCTCTTTATATCTCCTCGACATATGCGTCAGGTGATTTTTGAGTGTACTTTTCTCTTTTTTTCCACCATTGTGAATATGGGCAGGTGGACATTAGACTTTCAGGAGGGCTCATTATTCACTATTGCGATCCGGTCAGGTGGATTTTGAGCCATTCTCATCCGCTGTTGCGATCTGATCAGGCGAATGTTAAACTCCCCTTTCTGGTTGAGAGAGCCCGACAGAGTCCCTGGGAGGCATTCCTCACCACCTTGTCCTCTTCTTATCACCTCGACAGATGCGCCGGGTGATAGTTGAGTGTTTCTTTGTCCTCTTCTTATCACCTCGGCATATGCGCCGGGTGATAGTTGAGTGTTCCTGTCATCTTCTCATCACCTCGGCATACGCGCCGGGTGATAGTTGAGTGTTTCTTATCCTCTTCTTATCACCTCGGCATATGTGTCGGGTGATTTTGAGTGTTTTATTATCCTTTTTGTATCACCTCGGCATATGCGCCGGGTGATCATCGAGTGTTTCCTTGTCCTCTTCGCATCACCTCGGCATATGCGCTGAGTGATCGTCGAGTGTCCCTTTGTCTTTTCTCACCCTCGACCTCCAGTCGAGTGGTTGTTGACTTTTTGAGTGGTTTTTCACCTCCCTAGTGGTTGTTTACTTTTTCTACTAGATATTGAGTCTCCTTTGGCTCTTTACTCGCTGTTTCGAATATGGTCAGACGAGCCTTGAGTTTGATCCATTCACTATTTCGATCCGGTCAGGTGGATGTGAGGCATCATTTCCTTTCTCTATTCTGCTATTGCGATGTGGTCAGGCAGATAGATAATTTCCTTACCTTTGATTGTTCTTTCTTACTTCCCTTTGATTGTTACTATTTGTTATATGCTTTGATTTTCAAATGGTGGTTAAATTCCTTCCTTCTTATTCTGCTGTGTGATTAGACAGATAGTTAAACTTCTTTTCTTACTTTTCTGGTTTAGTTAAGTGAGCATTGAGTCTTCTTCGTTTGCTGTTTTGATTTGGTTAGGCGAATGTTAGGTTTCTCGCTCTCTTCTGTCCCACCATGTTTGCATGATTGAGTGAGCATTATATGAATGAAATGATGGTTGTATGACTGTATGATCATTGCATTATTTGAGAACTATTGTATGATTATGTGAGCATATAATTGAATGACTATTGCATGATCATGTGAATCATTGTATGACTATATGATTGCTATATGATTATTGCATGGTTGTTTGCTTATCGTGTGGTTTGATAATCATTATATGACTAAATAATTATTATGAGATCATGTGAGCATTATATTATTGTGTTTATGACTTGATTGTGTTATTTAATGATCGCATCACTATTGCATGATTAGATGATAGTTGCATTATTGTGAGAGCTTAATAAAGATTAGTTGATTGTGTAAGTGCATGGCCATTGCATAGTTTGTTATTGACCACTACACGATCGTTTGCTTATTATTATGTGGGTTGATATGATTAGATGTTATTGTATACTTATCGCATGGTTGTGTGATTACTAAATAATAGTGTGATTATGGTGTGACTTGATTATTGCTATATGATTAATTGATTATGATATGAATGCATGATAATTTCTTGATTATACGATGTTATGAATGTATGACTATTGAGTTATTTGATAATGGTTGTACGAATGAATAATCATCTCATTATTATATGTATGCATGAGCATCGTGTAATCGTGTGATCATAGCATGGTGGGACACTTGTTACATACTTATTGTATGATTGTATGCTTCTTGATTCTCTTTAGCTAGTTATAGGATTTTCCCTAGCTAGTTTTTTTGTTTGAGCGTAGGATTGCATCTTCTTAGTGAGTCGCTTTAGTTGATCCTAGGGTTGCATCTTCCTAGAGATAGGGAGGTCAACGCTAACACGTGCGATTCACCCATTGTTCACCGCACGTGTTGGGGTGGAGTTTGTTGACCTCGTTTCTGTCCTTATTTTCCCTCGATCGCATTTCAATTGAGTTGATCGAGCCTTGTCGAGCTCGATTCAATTCAAATCGACGTTGATTTGAGTTTGATTTTTATTGAATTATTTTGGTCGAGTCGAGTTGAGTTGTGCTCGATTCGAACCCGCCCAACCCCAAACCTAGCTCAATTTGGGTTAGCTTAGGTTTGATTTGGACCAAATTTCAGCTTATAGGTTCAATCTAATCTTAATTAAGGCTCTATTGACCCTTTTAAATTAATTTGAATGCGTTAGTTAGATCAGGAAACAATCCGACGGCAATAATTCTTCGTCTTAAGCCTGCTGTTGCTGAACACCTCGATCGCAGATTAAGCCTCATTTTTGAAAAGCATTCAAGAGGAAGTCGGAGCATGCAGAGCGAGCAGGCCTCATTTCTATGCTTAAGGGAACTAGAGGATCATCTTTAGGCGACAAGAAAATTTCCCCTGCCCTTTTCTTGGTTCGACTTGCCCTCGACAGGGCATTGAGACTGACTCCTTCTCTCTCTCTCTCAAATTTTCTCCCATTTTCGCAGAGCCCAGGAGAATTCCTCCCCCTTGTTCCTCTCGCTGGTTCGCACATTACAGAAGAAGGATCGGTCCCCTTTATGGATCTCTCTCTCTGTGATGCCCCAGATATCAATAGTGAAAGGATTCGTCTGACATTCTGATTGAACTCCATTCCAGTTTCCTTGCTCGGACCTGAAAATTTTAACCACATATAATGAGCTTACAAAGCCCAGCAGGTCACCAAAGCCTATAACTGAAATCAAAGCACGGCAATGCTATCAATATGCAGGTCAATCAAATCAAGTCAATCAATGATCAATGAGTCTATGCAAGGCCGAAATCTAATGAAATCAAGTATGAACAGCGGAAATCAAATCAGTAGTCAATGCAGTATGGAAATCAATAGTCAATAATCAATACAGCGGTAAAAACATCGATGAATCAATACGTCTCAGCAATCAAATCAGTAAGTGACTGGAAGCCAATATCTATCCATCTCAGTAGTGTCTATCAATCAATACTATCAGTTCAATCAATCGTGTCATCTAGTAAATTCATTTTATCTATATCATCTATCAAATAATTAGGATGTCGGTGTCAACTAATAGCAATCAATAGCATCAATTAATTCAATAAGGGACTCGTGTCAGAACGTACTCTTGCAAATCGGTCAATCCAATTATTCAATACGATTTACTCGATATCAATATATTCAATGACACTACGACAGATTCAATAATGACGACGTACGATGCTATAATAGGGAAATCATCTCAATCAATAGAGCACTTTCCAGTCAATTATATCTATAAGTAGGGAAATCCATAAAACAATCGAATCAACTCAATAAGCATTTAAAACAAATCTAATGAAATCATCAAGTCAATTGAAATCAAATACAATCAGATCCATAAAGAAATCTATTCTACGATAAATCAAATCCATACGGCAACAATCCATTCAATCAATCAATCGATAATCAGTACGACGAATCAATGTATCAGTGTATCAATAGCATGTTAGGATCTATCGTATCAATAATATCCATATGTCAATATCATATCCATATCAATGTTGATGTCGGTATCTATCAATTGATACAATCTATATCAATATCAGTGTCAATATCTATGAATCAATACACAGAATCCATATCAATATCGGTGCCGGTATCTATGAATCAATCAAGTCGATAAAATCAATCGGAAAAGCAATACGATAAATCAATTGTAACAAGTCAAATCAATGCAGAATCAATAGTATCAATGATCAATAATCAATCAATAGAATCAATAAATCCGTTCAATAATAAATCAATTCAATAAGTCCATCAAGATCAATAAATCAATTAGAAATCAATAAATCGATGCATATCAGGAAATCCATACGATGCAATATCGTATACATGTAATTCCATACATTGGTCTTACTCGACAAGCACAAACACTAGCTATGATCAATGATGCTGTTGTAGAAATCCATAGTGCTGTTGTAGAATCCATATTGCTGTATTAGATATCCGCACGTTGGTTTCGATCAAGAAGAGTCGTCACTCTTTTGCCCGTCGGCCGCCCGTCGGCATATAAAACTCCTTATGACTCCCAATCGTTATATCGATGATCTATGGTTTAAAGGAAAGCCCGTCGGCCCACCATCCTGTACAGGTCAAGTTCTATCTCCAACCAACGTTCAACCAGGTTCCCACTTGTCTTTCAGTATCAATCAATCAATGCAATAATCGATGCAGTAAGCAATATTAAAGAAATCTAGAACAATCATTTCAATAAATCAATTCAATCTATCAATTTCGGGAAAATCAGAAATCGTATGAAAATCGGGCAGAGTAACGGCAGTCTATCAAATTTACACAAAAATCCTACAAAAAGCACAAATTCCAAATTTCTCCAAATTATAGTAGAATATCCACGACATCAATACAAGACTATTATTCTATAGAATCCAAATCAAATCACGTCCTGATATTTTTCTATTCGATTAAAATCGCGTAGAATCAATTCCGACCAGTAAAATCGTCG
>NW_021319473.1:70002-74889 GCF_001605985.2 Dendrobium catenatum
AACTTTCTTCCTTTCTACATCTTTAATGATTCTTAGTTATGAGATTATCTTTCAAATATGAGAGAGGATAAACTCACTCTTTTATATTAGGAAAGTTATACCAAAAAATTGATTCCTATCTATATAATAAATATAAATAACTTGATTAAGAAAACCTGAAAGAGATTCACTGACTTAGAATATTATTCATATGAGATAGATTATGTTGGAACTTATTCAATAAGAATTAGGATGTTAAGCCTAATTAAATATCTCAAGGCTAACCAAGAGTGGGGTGAATTGGTAATTAAAAATTTTAACCCTCTTTGAAAATTTAATGGAAACAAAACTTTAGTTTTTGAATTTTTCTAGAAAATTTTTTCAACCACAAAGTTTTAAACACAAAAAGTAAATAAGCAGCGGAAAATAAATGACACCAGATTTATAGTTGTTCGGTCAAAACCAGACCTACATCCACTCCCCAGAGGCACCCTCTGAGTATTGCACTAATACAAGTAGTGACTCTCCTTTAGCACCCATAGCAGGCGGAGAAGCATTTACAAACTCTTTTCACCACTACCCGGTGCGGCAGAGAATCGTTCGTCCTTTCACACTCCCCCGATGTTGGCAGAGAACCGTTCATCCTTTCACACTATTCCCAATGTTGGCAGAGTACCATCGTCCTTTCACACCCTCCAAGTGTAGGCAGAGAACCCTTCATCCTTTCACACTCTTCTAGTGTGGGAAGAGAACCCTTCGTCCTTTCATACTCTCTTAGTGTTGGCAGAGAACCCTCCATCCTTTCAGACTCTCCTAGTGTGGGCAGAGAACCCTTCATCCTTTCACACTCTCCTAGTGTGGGTAGAGAACCCTCGGCTGTTCACACTTTCCAAGTATCGGCAGAGAACCGGATCTTCTTCCAAGATCTTCTTCACAAGTCCAATCTAAAAGAAAAGAGAGAAGATTGAAGTAATCTCAAACTTGAAAGTGGAAACACTTACCCTTAAGTACCAAGCGAAACCTTCACGCTCAAATGGCAAGAAATCTCCTTCAATTGCTCTCTCACACTCTCTCCTTGACTCTCTTCTCAATAGGCATAAAGATTAATGACCAAGAAGTACTATTTGCAATTTAGAATAGCCTATTTATAGAAGAGACAAGAAAAACCATCTAAAAATGGCAGATTTCACGTTATCATGTACAAGATCGTCCCGTACGATCGAAAATCATCCCGGACGATTTTACCTAAAAGCCTTGAAAAGAACCTGTTTGTATATGTGTACGAAATGATTTCGTACAAGCTGATCGTTCCGTACGAATCAAGTTCATTCGGTACGAACGGTTATAACAAGGTTGGTTCCAGAAACTACAGAACGAATATAGAAAAACTATCCTAAGTCGATTAAATCGTCTGGACGAAAATAGGTTCGTCTGGACGAAATTCTTACAGAGATCAAATCGTCCTGTACGATAATTAATTTTGTCTGGACGAAATTCATACAGAGAGCAAATCATCCCGAACGATATTTAATTTCGTCCCGGATGAATAGGACTCAGAAAATTTTTCTATCCAGTTCCTATTCATTTCATGTGATCTTAATAGGAGATAACGGTCTGATCGTCCCGTACGAACTAATATCGTCCAGTATGATCAGTATAAAATTTATATGATCTCCTTATGTGTGTGTGTATGTTTTTATTCACTCAATTACAATCACTCCCTCTCAATTAAAATGACATTTTAAACTTCAAGATTCAAAAGAATTTCTTGCTGAATT
This sequence comes from Dendrobium catenatum, assembly GCF_001605985.2. Classification (NCBI taxonomy): domain Eukaryota; kingdom Viridiplantae; phylum Streptophyta; class Magnoliopsida; order Asparagales; family Orchidaceae; genus Dendrobium; species Dendrobium catenatum. Next base: position 71,760 of record NW_021319473.1, read on the forward strand.
TGATTTGAAGTCTTCATGTTTGAGAGTTTGATTCACCTGAAATGTTAGTACACATAAGAGTAAAACAAAACTTCTAAAAAATTGTTAGGAGATAACTACACAAAGAATAATAATATTTGGAATCATCAAAATTATACAAGTTGCAAGAATGTAAAACATGCAAATAGCAACTATTATTAACAATCTCCCCCTTTTTGATGATGACAAAACAATTATTGTTTGTAAGATTTTAAATTTTAATAATCTACTAAACTCCACCTAAATTGATGAATACATAAAATTAAGGAGGCATTTTGAACTAAAGATCACAATTTTTATTTTTCAAAATTTTTATAACAAACAAACAAAACAAAACACAAATTAAAAGACTAATAACACAAAAATACAAGAACACAAAACAAACAAAACAAAAACACAAAACAAAAATACAAACAAACAATTTCAACCCATTTTTTACAGCAATAAAAAGTGAAGAAGAAATAGACAAGAAATGTATGTAATCATATGAAATTCATTTACTAATTTAATCTTGAAAGTTATTGATATAAGGTATGCAAATAAAATTAAAAACATTAGGCAAATCATAGAAATTCATAGAATTTAAAGTGTGATATAACATTCTAACTAAGAAGAATTTATCAAAGACATGATTCAATTTAGACATTGAGATAAAGAAAATCATTGCAAGAAAGATGTATTAAAAATTGTATATTTCAAATTTCAATAAAAATATAAATGAACATAAGATTAATTTGAATTAAGAGATTAAAAGAATCTGAAAAGAAGAAAACTACCACATGTGGCGCTTTGTGCATCTTTTTCAAAATTTTGGCACATTTTTGTCCATCTTTTTACATTGGGCTTATTTTGTGCATCTTTTTCATATTTGCGAACCTTTACGCATTCCTTTTGATTTTATGTACATTTGTATAATTTTCAAGAGTAATTGAATTCTTTCCAAAGACAATAATCTAAAATTTTAAACTTTTCTAAGTGCATATATATGATTTGAAAAATAAAATACAAAATAAGAAAACATCTAGATTGCAATAATAATATTAAATATGATGTAGTCTAAATGAAAAACATGAAATTAAAAATTCTAATTAAAACAAGTTATAAACATAATTTAAATTTAAAAAGACTAGATTTTCTAATGAAATTAATCTCAATTTACAATCTAATTTTAGGCACAATTAAGATTAAAAAGACTAATGAAATACATAAATATTAAACACATTTCAAAAACAATTCAAATCTAAAGCAAACACAACAAATATTGATATTAATAAAAAGATTACAATATCTACAGACGATCCATGTTCATCCAGACGATCACACTTGTGATCGTTTTAATGGCAGTTTTAAAACTGTCCCCTACATTGAACTACCATGTTTTCGTCCAGACGAACTCCAGGTTCGTACAGACGAAGTTCATTAAAAACTACCTTATCCACTTACCCGTTTTCTTGTTTTTCCGCACAGTTACTTAAAAATTTCGTCCCGGATGATCTGATGATCGTACAGACGAACTTAAAAACTAAAAAAACTGCAGGAATAATTTTTTAAAATCTGGCAGTTTTATGCATTCCAACGCATCGTCCCGTACGACAAGTTTTTGTCCCGGATGATCTGCTTTCAAAATTTTTATTTTTGTATTTTTATTAAAGAAAATAAAAATAAACACACAAAACAAAATGAACAATAAAAAAGTACAGACTCTAAATAAAAAAATCACTAAAAAACAAACAAAAATCACAAAATCACATAAAAACAAACTATGAAAATAAAACATCAATGTTGCAAAAATATTTTTATTTAAGCATTTAAATCAATCACACCAAGTCTTATTCTTAATGTACTGAAAGTATCAAAAGCTAAAGGTTTTATAAAATTGTCTGTAAGTTGATTTTCAGTAGAAACATGTGTAAGTTCAATTTCACCTTTTGAAATATGATCTCTTATGAAATGATGCCTTATGTCTATATGTTTGGTTCTTGAATGTTGAATAGGATTTTTAGAAATGCAAATAGCACTAGTGTTATCACAATAAATTGGAATAGTATTTATTGTTAATCATAAGTCAATCAACTGTTGTTTCAACCAAAGTACTTGTGCCACACAACTTCATAATACAATGTATTCAACTTCTGCAGTAGATAGGGCAACTGAGTTTTATTTTCTACTGGACCAAGACACTAAAGAATCTCCTATTAATTGACATGTTCCAGAAGTGCTTTTTCTATCCACCCTACAACCTGCAAAGTCAGAATCAGAATAACCAATTATTTCAAAGGAAGTACTAAACTTAGGATACAAAATTCCTAAGTTTTGAGTTCCTAACAGATATCTTAAAATCCTTTTCACTGCTATCAAATGTGATTCTTTTGGATCTGATTGAAATCTAGCACACAAGCAAACACTAAACATGATATCGGGTCGGCTAGCAGTCAAGTAAAGTAAAGATCCAATTATCCCTCTAAATTTCTTTTGATCAACAGATTTTCCATTAGGGTCCTTATCCAACTAAACCGAGGAACTCATTTGTGTACTAACAGGTTTAGCATTGTCCATTTCATACTTTTTGAGGATGTCATTAAGATATTTAGATTGACTAAGAAAAATACCTTCCTCATTTTTCTTAATGCTAAAGCCTATAAAGTAACTTAAATCTTCCATTAAACTCATTTCAAATTCATTACTCATTGTTTTAGAAAATTCATCACAAAGAATTTTATTTGAAGATCCAAATATGATATCATCCACATAAATTTGAAAAATGAGTATGTCTTTTCCAAATTTCTTTAAAAAGAGTGTTGTATCTACACTTCCTTTTTCAAATGATCTTTTAAGTAATAAAGTGCTCAACCTCTCATACCAAGTCCTAGGTGCCTGTTTCAATCCATATAATGCCTTTTTTAAATTAAAAATATGATTTGGGTATTTAGAATTTTCAAATCCAGGTGGTTGTTCTACATAAACATCTTTTTTTATTACCCCATTTAAAAAGGCACTCTTAACATCCATTTGAAACAATTTGAATCCTTTAAAACAGGCAAAGGCTAACAAAACCCTAATTGCTTCAAGTCTAGTTATAGGGGCAAAAGTCTCTTCAAAATCAATCCCTTCA
>NW_021319474.1:0-13671 GCF_001605985.2 Dendrobium catenatum
ATCAAGATTAAAAAAACCTTTTTTCGAAGAGACAGCCAGATCTGCAGCTTTCCCCCACGGGTTCGCTACAGGAGCAGCCGCCATCATTAAACGGCCCCCAAGGGGCAGGAAAACGCCAAAGGAACACCAAACCAGCCAGATCTAACAAACTCAAAGCGAAAAACAGTAGGAGAAAGCAGCGCGATGACGGAGAAAGCGATCGCGCGGAGGATGCCCTAAATCGCCAGAGCATCGCGATAAGGGAGGAGAGAGAGGCACGTAATGGTTCCAATTGTAGTACAGTTAACATGCTTAATAACTTATCGTTTTGAAATAAATTAAACCAGGTCTACACCTATAGCATATGATGTTTTTAGGGGGCTACAAGTAAATAACATTTAAAATAATAAAATTTATGTAATATAGCACTTCCTTAATGACGTGAAGAAATTCTTGACGATGGACTTGGGAAACTTTCATGAGTAATCCATAGATGATGGATGAGAGATTATTATGCGTGGAGTTTGAATGGAAGATAAATCCGGATTTTGAGATGGTACATAATAAATACACAGCAAAAAATTATAACTATGTATTTTTTGTGTATATACCGTGTATCTTCACAAATTTGGATGTATCTCCTGTATGGACTCTGCCCGTAATACTTTCTCCCACCGAACACTGCATCTGCCCATATCAACAACAATTGGTTGGATCTAATAAAAGCTGCCGCAAACCCTAATAAATTGGGTGGAGGGCTGGGAGAGGCGCATCACATGGCTCAAAGAGTCTCTGAACACCCTTTAGAGCACCCAAATGTCTCATGTAACTGCTACATCAATTTTGTTCATTGTTAAACAAACCGCCCAGCTTGCATCTCACCCCATCTTCGGCTAAATAGGCCGTCATGCCTCACCACCATCATCTACAAATAAAATTATTAAGAAGCATAGTTTCATTAAAAATCAAATTTAATAAATGTAAAAAATATTTAAATTTAAATATAAATATTATATAAATATATATATGAATTCTTTTGATTTTTTAGTCACAAAAGCATACAAATATATAATTATTACAACATTATTATACAATTTAGACCATTTTAAATATTTTTATTATTTATTACATCATCCGATTCAATCGCATTCGAACCATTGAACATTGAGCCTTGATATGTCATCAAAAAATATCTTGATCGGGCACGAATCTCGAGGCAAAAATCAAATTGGAACTTCAAAAATTAAATTTGGGATCATATAAACTCAGATTTTAGCAAACTTATAGTCAAACTGAGCGTCTCGCAAATACGAACTCAACGACACCAAATTTGACTCAATCCGAGCCCAAATGAGTCCAAATCAAGGACCCGAAGCATTGTTGGAAAGTACAAACCACAATTTGAGTTACGAAACGGTTTTCAAATATGAAGTGCTTATAGTCGAATAGAGCGGCTCGACGATAAAATTCAACAAGCCCAAGATCGCCAAATTCTAACATCATTAAGACCTTCAAATGTCTGACAAATGGTACACGATCAAAGGATTCAATATCGACCATCCATAAGAATCATTCCACCTTTGCCCTTGATCCTCCCCCTATTTACGGGTCATGCTATCCTCAAAAAATTATAAATAACTCCTCATTTTCTTTATGGTGCATCCAAGCAAGAAGAAGAAGAGAAGAAGGATAGGAGGGAAGAAACTCCTCCTCGACCACCGCCGTCAAAATTCTGCCCAAATGATGCTAGAATTCTGCCCGACTTCCACGAGACGCCAGAATTCTGCCCAAATGATGTCAGAATTCCACCCAACTTTCCAAGTGACGCCAAAATTTCACTCGACCTCCAAGTGACGCCGGAATTCCGCCCGACCGAAGTGATGATGGAATTCTGCCCGACCCGCAAGTGACGTCGGGGTTTCACCCGAACTCTAATTGACACTGGAGTTCTGACCGAATAACATCTAACACTAGAGTTCTCCTCGGGCATCAACATATGTCGGACTTCTACCCGACACCGGACCTCTACTCATCGTCAAGTTTCTACCACATGTCGGACTTCTGTTTTTGTTGTCAAACTTTTGCCGGACATCTATCCGATGCTGGATTTCTGTCCATTACTGGACTTCTATATGACGCCGTCCTACTAAACTTCATTCTTAGATAACGATCTTTCTGACTTACGTCGCTCATCAACTACAGTTCTTCCGACCAAACAAACAAGTCAAAAGTGATTCTTTATATTCACATTATGTAATGTACTCTATCATATGTGCATCAAGCTAAGGCCTTCCCTCAAGGAATGGCCTCATTTGTAGTCAACTGCAATAATAGTTAATTTATTCAAATTGGACTAGAACCCGTGGTTTTTCCCCCTTTTCAGAGGGTTTTCACATAAAAATCTTGGTATCTCATATGAATGCTACTCTCACTCTTATCTGATTGCATGTCAAATTTTTGTACAACGCTAAGACATTAATTTTATATTTCTCTACCGCCACGAATACTCCAGGACAGAATAGTTTGGCGCCGTCGATGGGAATAGTTGATCCCGATTGGGAGGCAAAATTTTTCTCCAACATCAGAAGATCATTCATATCAACTTCCTGACATCAGTCATTGTTGCATCAATTTTATACAAATCAAATACAGACTAGGGGGTAACTTTGACTCTAACCTTGGTAAAAAAGATCCTCCAATGCTTTCAATATTAATATATATTTTAAGAAAATTCAAGCAAATACAAAGAATATTGCACGCTTTATACAGTCCCTTCTTGGACCTCTACTCACTGGGTAAGGTCTTAATATCAACCTCAAAAAGGTAGTAATGGTCTAAAGATATATCATTCTTAACCTTTGATTCGGGATATACGTGGCATTCGCCCCCTCCCAATCAATGCAAAATCGATCACAGGGGGATCCGATTTGACCTCTTTCGCACAGGTTAAAGTCATCGAATAAAGGCTTTGACATATAACCACGGATAGGTCTTACATCCTTAGCGGATTCTCTCCACTACAGGAAAATCACTTATTACCGGCGGAATTTTCCAGTGGCTAGTCGGCGATCAGTTTTCCGGCGGCTTCCCTACGGCTTATTTCCCACAAAATTTTCTGACGGCTTTTCATGTTTTCCGGCGGAATGTTAAAATTTTTTATTAAATTGATTAAAATTATAACTATTTAAATGATTTTTAAAAAATGACTAAAAATAATATTAATTTTTTTCCTTAATTTAAGTATAAGAATTTAAATTAAAAATTATTATTTAAATTGTTATTTATTTTTTTAGCTTATTTAATTAATTTAGTTGGTTTTTTTTAATTTTATTTTGAAAATTTCATTTTCTGTTAAAAGATAGTTTAAATAAAAAAATTTGACACTAATAACACAAGTTTTAATTATAATAAAAATCTTAAATTCATAGAGTCTTGAACCTTTAGAGCACCCAAATGTCTCATTAACTGCTACATCATTTTGTCATGTTAAACAAACCGCCCAGCTTTGATCTCACCCCCATCTTCGGCTAGAATAGCTGTCATGCCTCACCCCATCATCTACAAATAAATTATTAAGAAGACATCGTTTCTTAAAATCAAATTTAATTAAAGTAAAAGTATATTAAATTTAATAAATATTTAATATTATATATGAAATTCTTTTTGATTTTTAGTCACAAGCATCGGATAATATAATTTATTACAACATTATTATACATTTAGAACCATTTGAAATAACTTTTAATATTGAATTAATACTCTGATTTCATTGTCATTGAACCATTAACATGAGCCTTATATGTATCAAAAAATACTTGATCGCGCATGAAACTTAAGGCAAAAATCGAATTGAAACTTCAAAATTAATTGGATATATAACTCAGAATTTTAGAAACTTATTAGTCATACTAAGGTCTCACAAATCGAACAACGACACCAATTTGACTCAATCCGAACAAAATGAGTCCAAAGCAAGACGAGCTTATTGGAAAGTTCAAACCACAATTTGAGTACCAAAGTTCTTCAATATGAAGTGCTTTAGCGAATAGAGCGCTCACGAGACAATCCACGAGCCCAAGAGTCGCAAATTCAAATCTTAAGACTTAAATGTTGACAATGACCACGATCAGGGGATTCAATATCGACGTCATCAAATCATGTCACTTGCATTGATCCTCCTATTTAGGTCATGCTATCCTCAAAAATTTAAATAGCTTCTCATTTTCTTGATTGGTGCATCGGCAAGAAGAAGAAGAGAGAAGGTAGGAGGAAGATAACTCCTCTCGACCACCGCCGCAGAATTTGCCCAAGTGATGCTGGAATCTTCCGACTTCCCAGACGCGGAAATTCTGTCAAATGATGCCGGATTGACCAACTTTCAGTGACGCCAAAAGTTTCACTCGACCTCCAGTGACGCCGGATTCGCCGACCAAGTGATACTGGAATTCTCCGACCCCAGTGACGCCGGGGTTTACCAACTCTAATTGACAAGAGTTCTGACCGATAAATCTAACGCGGAGTTCTCCTCGGCCACAAACTGATGTCGAACTTGTACCGGCACGGACCTCACTCATCGTCAAGTTTCTAAGACGTCGGATTCTATTTTTGTTGTCAAATGTTTTGCATCACTATCGTGCTGGATTTTTCTTTAATTCCCCCATTAGCTGGACTTTATCTGACGCCTCCTACTAAACTATGTTCTTAGATGAACGATCTTTCTGGTTACGTAGTCATCAAACAGTTTCTTCCTACCAACGAACATGTCAAAAGTATCTTTATAATATCTAATTATTTAATGTATATATACAGATGTAGCATCAGCATAGGTTCCTAGAAGGATTATTGTAAGTTCATGCAATAATAGTTGATTCATTAAATGTCAGACCCGTGGTTTTCCTACTTTTTGTTTTCACATAAAAAAAATCTGGATCTCTATGAATGCTACTCTCTCTCTTATCTGATGGATTGCTAAATTTTTTGTACAACGCTAAGACATTATTTTTTATAATTTCTCACCAAAATACTCCAGGACGCAATAGTTGACAGTCGGTGGGAATAGTTGACTCAATTGGGCAAAAATTTTCTCCAACATCAGAAGATCATTACATCACTTCCTGACATAGTCATTGTTGCATCATTTTGTATACAAATCAAATGCAGACTAGGGAGTACTTTGATCTAACGTTGCCAAAAAGATCTCCAATGTTTCAACATTAATATTATTTTTTGAGAAAATTTCAAGCAAATACAAATAAATTGCACGCTTTAATACATGTCCTTCTTGGACTTTACTCATTGGGTAAGGTCTTATAATCAATCCTCAAAAAGGTATAACGATCTTAAAGATACCATCTTCACCTTGATTTCGGATTACGTGGCCGTTCCCCCTCCATCATATTGCTAAAATCGATAAGGGATCACGATTGCCTCTTTCAACAGGTTAAAGTCATCGACAATAGCACTCTAATTACCCGGATAGTCTTACATTCTTAGCGGATTATCCGACCTCTTCTTCAACAGGTTAAATGTCATAAGAACAATTTACTTGATATACAATTAGATAGATCTTTACATCCTTGAGGATCATCGATCTTTTCCACATGTACAATGTCATGGAGCAAGGCTTGACTACAATTGGATAGTCTTTATCACTGGGGTTCTCTCGACCTCTTCATATAGTAAACGTAATCGAGCAATGCTTTGAATAACCTCATATAGGTCTTACATCTTGGTGATTCTTCGACCTCTTCATACATGTTATATAGAGTATGCTCTGAATACTCTAGTATGTCTTTATCCTTGGTAGATTTTTCACGTCTTTCACATAGGTTAACTCTCGGTGTGTTTTAACATATAATCTCGGATTAGTTTACATCGTGGTGGATTTTTTGACTCTTTCCAAATAGGTTATGTCATCGGCAAATGGCTTTGACATACATCCAATAATGTCATACATCTTTGGTGGTTCTCTCGACCTTCCATAGAGGTCAGTATGATTATGATAATATTTTATTATAAAGTTCTATTTGAAAGCAATGATTTGATAAATATCACTATAAGAAGATTTTTAACAGGATAAAACGTCAGAAAAAGTACTTTGCACATATATCAAAGTATGCTTGATGCAATCACAATTCAGCTTGCTCCTAGACAATTCTCAACTTTTATACAATATAATGGAGTATATATAATTTCATGTGGTATATTTGTTCTCACTAGAAATTAAATTATAAAGTACATCGCATCAAAATGTCATGTTACATCCAAACGTTGGACATCTTCTTAATTTGAAAGGTTATATATTATTTGATCTTCAATAGGTCCTTAACTCAATTAACACTATACTATGTGTCAAGAGACCAACAGTACTTTTTGCTCTTGATCAGGGATATCTAATGTCGACATAACTTCAGTATGAATGCATATTGCCTTAGTAAATGCCATTGTACATGTGATCATCAACCCTCTCATCTATAATTTCCGCGAGTTCTTTACTTCATCTCATCACTCGGAATTATCACTCGCTGTACTTGCAGCGCTAACCGCAAACTTCTATCCTAGCTCTCTTACTGAACATTACTGTCGATGAACTCTTCTGAGCAAGAGTCAAACTCGCAGAAATTTTTGAGGGAGAATGAACTTTCTGCTTGAGGATGTTCGATATTGGACTTCTTCAGCTCTTGGTGGATCAGAGAGAGAAAAAACTCCTCTGTTTGCCTAATGCGGCTGTCGATTTCATGTGCGAGGAGTTTAGGACATCGTTGGATTACTTCCATCTTCCGGTTCTTTCTTCTAAAGAAGTCCCGATATCTCTCGCAGCATTCTGCCCCCACGATGAAAAGAGCCGAAATAGGCATCTTAGTGATTTCAACAGATTTCCTGAATTGGTGGCAGTTGGAGCGGAAGCTCCAATGATTGCGAACTCTACGCCGTTGGACCATTTATAATACTTGAGTTGTGGGATAGCGTTTCCATTAGACACGCAACTGTTGGGGCTAGATATACGGCGGTAGAGTTTAGAATTCACGTCCAGGTTGCACATAATATTCAGCACACGAAATCAGAGAGGAAAGAACACCGGTTTTACGTGGAAAATCCAGAAAAGGGGAAAACCACGCGCACGCCCAGTCTAAATGTTCCACTAGTATTTTGTAAATTTACAAGAATGATTCATCCACACCAAATTTTTGATAATCCTCGTTTCCCGAAAATCCGCGAGTCTCGCGATTTCACTGCGGCGGGAAGGCTTCGAGGTGGATGAGGAGGAGAGGTTCTCTTGTCTCCTTTTCTCTTCTTCTTCCCTTCTTTTCACTCTCTTCAGTTGAGCGCTTTGTGAAATAGGGCTCTATATTTATAGATTTTTATGGAGTGCATGGCTTGTAATAGTGTAGACATGGCGCGATATAGGGATGGTCCGATGGACGGCCGATATGATACTTTGATCGTCGCCCGTCGTTGGACATTTGGAGGTCTTAAATGTCGGATTCGTAATCTTGAGCAGTTGATTGCATACTCATCGAGCCGTTCGATTCGAGATTCAAGCTCGTTAAACAATCGGAGACTATTTCGTAACTCAAATTGCAGTTTAACATTTCACAACAGCGTATCGGGTCCTTGAATAGGACCATTTGGGCTTGGATGGTTCAAATTTGTGTCGTTAGTGTTTTATTTCCTCGAGACCTCGTTTGACTATTAAGCGTCGCTGAAATCGGAGTCGAATCTTGGATTTATATTTTGAGTTCCCGTTAGAATTTTGCCTCGAGATTGTGCTGATCAAGATAATTTTTTTAATAATCGAGATCTAAGGCTAATGTAAATTTTAAGAACAGACAGGATCAAATTAAGTAGTACTAATCGGACAAGAATTCGTGCAGGTGTAAGTACACCTGCCATTTACCGCATATGAATAGTGGCACATATGACTTTCTTGAAAATTGGTGCCAACTTTCCATACATTGATTGAATTCTGAATTTTGAATTTTTTCTTTTTTTTTATAATATTTATTTATTATTCTATAACATGCATTGGTTGAATTGATATAATTCATTAGAATTGATATTTTTTATGAGTATTTATATGCATATCACTAGTGGTGTGAGTACTAACTTAATAATTGGCTCATGAACTAGCTCGATGAGCTAAAGTGTCAACTTGCGTAGTACCTGATTCGATTTGTGCGCTCGTGAGTTGCTCATTATATTAAATATATGTCTTTGCAATATCTAGCATTTAGATTTTGAGTAAAAATATTTAAAAATATTCAAAAAAATATATCTCGCTTTTTTGTAATAGTTAATTATTTATTATAATTTTCAAATTTCGATTTATTCATAATATGATTAAATTATAATCATTTTATCTTGTTTCATGATAAACGGAATTGGTCTGTGAGCTGCCTAATCTATATAATAGAGCTCAAGCTCAGCTAGAACTGATACTTAAATAAGTTAGGCTCAAGTTAGGAGTGACTTCGAGTTCTACTCTACTCGTTTACACCCGGGCATACCTAAATTTAAATATATATTTAGAGATTAATTTGTAAAATTGAATTTGACTACTTAAATTCTCATGTTCTATCATTATTGTTTACGACTACACCTTCACTATCAATCTAGTTGTTATTTACATGCTTCTTTCTGCTTACAGGAGTTTGAAGAAGAACTCATGGTCGCCCTTCTGCACTCTCTTTGAGGTCTACTGCTCTTACACTAATGTGATCGACAGTGGTCCATACGACTTTGAGAAGCTTTGTCGTGCACTGATAACATGCATGAAAAAGGAGAGCCGTAATAAGCGCACATGTGAAGGTCAATAACAATTCAATGAGTTCGATGAGAGTTAATGGAAGTCTATTAATATAAATTTTTAATAGTTTAAGTACAATAATATAGTACATAAATCCTTTTTTTTTTTACTTAGAAAAGTTAAGAGCAACGAGATCACATCAGCGTTTGAAAGTCTTTCCAAGCGATAAAGATGGACAGTTGGGGATGAGACTTGCTTTTTTTTTTTTATGCAAAACAATTTTTATTACTTAACATTAATATGACATGGACAACCTGATGGTAGTCCATAATAACATCAATCGAAAAGAATTATGCCACATTACCAGATTTATTAGACAATTAGAGAAAGAATTTAGAAAAGTTAAGGAATTTAGCAGTATCCACTTACTTATCACACTAATTTGGGTTCGAGCACAGCAAATTTAAATTATGAATCTACAAAGATTTTTCACTCTTGTTTTCGAAACTTTACCACCATCCCCTCCATTTCACAACAATCATTTTTAAACATTGCCATATTTGCAGAGCTTGAGCCCGTGTAGATCTAGTATTAGCCGAGAGAAATTCTACCTTGTTGCCTTTTTTCTTACCTCTTAGAATCAATCATCTTCGTAACTTTTTTCTCTCATATCGAGAATTAACCAAATATCCTTTTAGAATTCACCAGCACCTTCATTGAATGAAGGAGAAAAAATTCTCTTCTTCAACTGATCCAGCGTATATCCCTCGCTATGTAGCTCACACCTATTGTTCTGATTCAATAAAAGTATCATTTCAATAGCTACAGAGTTAGAATTGACCGGCATTTCATTATAATTCATTCACCAAAATAAAATTTTTGGTTCCTTCGAAGAGGAGGAACTAGCTTCTGTTTCACTAGAAGCTTTAGATAGAATTCCTTATTAAATTCTTAAGGCCAAGTTCTCTTGGGATTCAATAATCTTTATATTTATCTCACAATTTTTCCATCCTTTTAATTGATAATTAGGGTCCATCTGAGGCGGTTCCACCGAATAGCCAATATCCTCTATTCGTTATCGGTAGAATTCATTAATCTCACCTTCTCAGGCAAGGCAGGCCTCGACTTCACGTTCCAGTTCTTTTCAAATCAGGATGAAGTTTTTAGCAATCCATTTCGTGCCCGTGCATTTTATCGTGTGAACAATTCTGGATTTTTTCAAATTCTCTTTTTGCAAATACCATAGGCCTTAGAACAACACACTCCTTGGGGTGAGAACTTGCCTGTATATGAAAAGAAAAAGCATAGTGGAAGAGCAGTGAGAAAGTAGAAGAGATGAGATAGAGAAAGAGGGCACCAAACAGAAAGATTGCTATGTATTACTACATATTTGCAGTGTTTTTCTGATAAAATATTTCTATAATTACAATTTTATGAATTTATATTCTGCACTAATGTTTCCAGTTGTAGTACAGTTAAATGCATAATATTTCTCGTTATGAAATAAATTTAAACCAGGTCTACACCTATATATATGATGTTTTTAGGGGGCTACTAGTAAATAACATTTAAAATTATAAAATTTATGTAATGTAGCACTTTCTTAATGACTTGTAAGAATTCATGCGTGGGCTTTGGAAACTTTTCGTGGTAATCCAAGATGATGGACGAGATATATTATTGCGTGAGTCGAACGGAGTAATCCGGATTTTGAGATGATAATAATAAACACTACAAAATATTATCTAACATTGTTATTTTTGTTTTTTCTGTGTTTTTCCAAATTTGATGTATCTCCTTGTATGGACTCTGACGTAACACTTTTCCACCGAAACTGATACTGCCCATATCAACGCAATGGTTGGATCTAATAAAAGCTGCGCAAACCCTAATAATGGGTGGAGGTGAGGGTGAGTAGAGGCGCATCACATGGCTCAAAAGTCTTTTAACACCCTTTAGACACCCGAATGTCTCATGTAACTGCTACATTATTTGTTCATTGTTAAAAAACCGCCAGCTTTCATCTGCACCCCATCTTCGCTGAAATAATCCGTCATGGCCTCACCCCTCATTTTATAAATAAAATATTAAGAAGCATAGTTTGATTAAAAATCAAATTTAATAAAGTTAAAATATATTTAAATTTAATTTATAAATATATATATATATATATATATATATATATATATATATATATGTTATATTATTGAATTCTTTTGATTTTTTAGTCACAAGCATACAAATATAAATTATTACAAACATATTATATCAATTTAGACCATTTTAAATACTTTATTATTTATTACATCATCGATTCTACCGCATTCTCGACCATTGAACATTGAGCCTTGATTCATTAAAAAATATCTTGATCGGGCACGAATCTCGAGGCAAAAATCATTGAACTTCAAATTACGATTTGATTTTATAACTCAGAATTTTAGCAACTTATAGTCAAACTGAGCGTCTCGCAAATACGAACTCAACGACACCATATTGACTCAATCCGAGCCATATGAGTCAAATCAAGGACCCGAAGCATTGTTGAATGAACAAACCACAATTTGAGTTACGAAACGGTTTTCAAATATGAAGGTCTTATAGTCGATTAGAGCGGTCCGAACGAGAAATTCAACAAGCCCAAGATTGCCAAATCTACATCATTAAGCTTCAAAATGTTCTGACAAAGGTACACGAATAAGGATTCTATGACCATCCATTAGAATCTTTCCACCTTTGCCCTTGATCCTCCCCTATTTAGGGTCTGGCTATCCTCAAAATTATAATAATCCTCATTTTCTGATGGTGCATCCAAGCAAGAAGAAGAAGAGAGAAGATAGGAGGGAAGAAACTCCTCCTCGAACCACCGCCGTCAAATTCTGCCCAAATGATGCTGGAATTCTGCCGATCTTCTCGAGACGCCAGATTCTGTCCCATGATGTCAGAATTCCACCAACTTTCAAGTGACGCCAAAATTTCATCGACTCCAAGTGACGCGGGAATTCCCGCCGACGATGAGTGTATGGATTTGCCGACCGGACAGTGACGTCGGGTTTCACCGAACTTAATTGACCTGGAGTTTGACCGAATAACATCATAACTAGAGTTCCCTCGGGCATCAACATATGTCGGATCATTCTACCGACCAGGACCTCTACTCATCGTCAAGTTTCTACCAACGTCGACTTCTGTTTTTGTTGTAAAACTTTTGCCGACATCTATCGATGCTTGGATTTATGTCATTACTGGACTTCTATATGACGCCGTCCTACTAAACTCATCTTAATTAACTCTTTCTGACTTACGGCGTATCAACTACAGTTTTCCGACCAAACAAACAAGTCAAAAGTGATTCTTTATATTCACATTATGTAATGTACTTCTATCCTCTAATGTGCACTAAGTAAGGCTTCCCTCAAGGAATGGGCTCATTTGTAGGCAACTGCATAATAATGTTAATTTATTCAAATTGGATAGAACCGTGGTTTTCCCCTTTTCAGAGGGTTTTCACATAAAAATCTTGGTATCTCATATGAATGCTATCTCTACTTCTTATCTGATTGCATGTCAAATTTTTGTACAACGCTAAGACATTAATTTTATATTTCTACTGCCACGAATACTCCGGAAGAATAGTTTGGCGCTTCGATGGAATAGTTGATCCGATTGGGGGCAATTTTTCTCCAACTTAGATGATCATTCTATATTACTTCCTTAGCATCGTCATTGTTGCATCAATTTTATACAAATCATATACAGACTAGGGTAACTTTGACTCTAACTTGGAATAGATCTCAATGCATCAATTTTATATATTTTTAAGAAATTCAAGCAAATACAAAGATATTGCACGCTTTACAGTCCTTCTTGGACCTCTACTCATCTGTGTAAGGTCTAATATCAACCTAATAAATGTAGTAATGATGTCTAAAGATATATCATTCTTAACCTTTGATTCGGGATATACGTTGCATTCGCACCTCCCAATCAATGCAAAATCGATCACAGGGGGTCGATTTGACCTCTTCGCACAGGTTAAAGTCATCGAATAAAGCTTTGACTATATACACGGTATAGTGTCTTACATCCCTTAGCGATTCTCCACTACAGGAAAAACTTATTACCGCGGAATTTTCATGGCTACGTCGCGATGAGTTTTCCGGCGGTCTTCCCTACGTATTTCCCACAAATTTTCTGACTGGCTTTTTCATGTTTTTCCGGCGGAATGTTAAAATTTTTTATTAAATTTGATTATAAATACTAACTATTAAATGATTTTTAAAAATGACTAAAAATAATATTAATTTTTTCCTTATTTAGCTATAAGATTTAAATTTTAAATAATTATATTTAAATTGTATTTATTTTTTTAGCTTATTTAATTAATTTAGTGGTTTTTTTTAATATTTATTTGAAATTTCATTTTCTGTTAAAAGATAGTTTAAATAAAAAATTGACACTAATAACACATATTAATCCATTAATAATTTTAAGTAATATTTTAATTATTATATTTATTTAAGAATTTTCTTTATTAATTATAACATTTTTTAATATGTTACTTAACTATTATTTTTAATTATCAAATTAAAATAAAAATCTTTAAAAAAGTCTAATTTATTAATATTCAACCTGTTCTAATAGTAAATTAAAAAAATACAAAATTTAAGCATTTGAAGATCGGCGCATTGGTCGCGGGTGAGGCTGTTCGTGAAGAGAGTGCAAGGGTTCGGCCATCCAGCGGCGAGCGTGTTGGCGTCACTCAGGATCGTAACTGGCATCTGGGCGGCGTGTCAGGCCAACTGCAGAGCGGGCCGCGCTCTGCGCAACGCCGTGAGCGGACGCTGCGGAGTCGCAGTGGGCTGCTGGGGATCACGGTTGCTTGCGACAGTGGCAGGAGAGTTCGTCAGGGGGGGGTGGAGCGGGCTGATGTGCGTTGAGATGTT
>NW_021319474.1:13771-16478 GCF_001605985.2 Dendrobium catenatum
TTTTTATTTAATTAAATCGGCAGTTTATGCCCGCCGGCAAGCCGCTGTCATTATTGGCCGCCGGAAAAAGCCGTTGGAAAACCACCGCTAAAGTAAAAAACCGCCGGAAAAGGCTCAAATTTCGTCGGAAAAAGCAGCCAGAAATGGGTGATTTTCCTGTAGTGCTTGACCTCTTCCACACAGGTTAACGTCATCAAGCAAAGTACTTTGACATACAACATTGGATAGATCTTACATCCTTGGTGGATTCGCTCGATCTTTTCCACATATGCTAACATCATCGAGCAAGGCTTTGACATACAACCTTGGAGGATTCTCTCAACCTCTTTCATATAGGTTAACGTCATCGAGCAAAGTGCTCTAACATAAAACCTCATATAGATCTTACATTCTTGGTGGATTCTCTCGACCTCTTCCATACATGTTATATAGAGCAGTGCTCTGACATATAATCTCAGATATGTCTTATACCCTTGGTAGATTCTCTCGACCTCTTTCACATAGGTTAACATCATCGAGTAGTGCTCTAACATATAATCTCGAATGTCTTACATCCTTGGTGGATTTTCTTGACCTCTTCCAAATAGGTTAATGTCATCGAGCAAAAGCTCTGACATACAATCTCAGATAATGTCCTACATCTTTGGTGGACTCTCTCGACCTCTTCCATAGAGGTCGAGTAGTGCTCCGAGTGAATAATATTTTTTTATATAAAGATTCTATGAAAGCAAGTGATTGATAAAATTATCACTTATATGAAGATTCTTAACAGGACACAAAGCCTAAAAAAAGTACCTTATGCAATATATCAAAGTATGCTGATGCAATCACAATTCAGCTTACTCCATAAGACAAGTTCTCAACTTCTTATATAATATTAATGGAGTTATATATATACATATTCATGTGTATATTTGTTCTCACTAGAAATTAAAATTAAAAAGTACATTGACATCAAATGTACAAGTTACAATCATCAAATAGTAGACAACTTCTTCTTTAATGAAAGATTATATATTATTTGATTTTCATCAGGTCTCAACTCAATTAACACTATACATGTGTTTCCAGATGACCAACATAGCACACTTCTTTGGCTCCTTGAATCAAGGATATCTAATGTCGACATACTTCAGTATTAATGCATATTGCCTTAGTAAATTGCCATTGTACATCCGTGATCATCAGCCCTTCATCTGATATTTACGGGTGGTTCTTTACTTCAACCATCATCGGATTATCGCTCGATTTTTACGTGGAAAACCCAGAAGAGGGAAAAAATCACGGAGCCACGCCCAGCTGAAAAGTTCCACTAGTATTTTTGTAAATTACAAGAAACTGATTCGTCCCACAAAGTTTTGCATAATCCCGTCGTTTCCCGAAAATCCGGCAGAGTTCCGGCGTATTCAGGCTGCGGGAAGAGCTCCGGCAGTGGCTGAGGAGGAGAGGATTCTTCTTTTCCCCTTTCTCTTCTTCTTCCCTTCTTCTTCTCTCTCTTCAGTTGAGTCCCCTTTGTGAAGAATGAGCGTTCTATTTATTGTTTTTCTGATGTGGCATGACTTGTAAATAGATGTGAGATCATGGGCGAATAGGGAGTGGTTGAATGGACGGCCGATATTGAACCCTTTGATCGTGCACCGTTCGTTGGACATTTTAAGGCCTTAATGATATTGGAATTCGGCGATCTTGGGCTCGTTGGATTTGTCTCGTCGAGCCGTTCGATTCAAGTATAATCTGGTTAAAATCGAAGACTATTTTGTAACTCAAATTGCGGTTTGAACTTTCCAACAGCGGTTCGGGTCCTTGATTAGGACCCATTTGGGCTTGGATTGAGTCGAATTTGGTGTCGTTAAGCTCGCTGAAATCGGAGTTCGAATGCTCTTGATTTTAATTTTTGAAGTTTCCGGTTAGATTTTGCCTCGAAATTCGTGCTTGATCAAGATAATTTTTTTGAGAATACATCAGATCTAATGGCTAAATTGTAAATTTCAAGAACAGCACGGGCTCAAATTAAGTAGTACTAATCGGACAAGAATTCGTGCATGCAGTTTCATGCTACACTGCCATTCACCGCATATGAAATGGCAACCATATGACTTTCTTTGAAAAATGGTTGCCAACTTTCCATTCATTGATTGAATGGCTGAAATTTTGAATTCTTTTATGTTTTTTTTTTAAATATTTATTTTTTATTCTATAACTTGCATTGGTTGAATTGATATAATTCATTAGAATTGATATTTTTTATGAGTATTTATATGCATATCACTAGTGGTGTGAGTACTAGACTTAATAAATGGCTCATTAACTAGCTCGATGAGCTAAAGACCCGAACTTGCGTAAGTCCTGATTCGACTTGTGAGCTCGTGAGTTGGCTCATTTATATATAAATATAATGTTACTTTGAATATACTAGCATTTAGGATTTTGAGTAAAAAATAATTAAAATATTCAAAAATATATATCTCGCTTTTTTGTAGTAATTAATTATTTATTATATTTTTCAAAATTTCTCATTATCATAATAATGATTTAAATTATAATCATTTTATCTTTTTCATGATAAACGAGATTGGTCTGTGAGTTTGCTCTAACTCATATAATAGAGCTCAAGCTCGAGCTAGAACTAGATTACTTAAATAAGTTCAGGCTCAAGTCACAGGTGACTCAGGTTCTACTCGACTCGTTTACACCACTGCATACCAAT
>NW_021319474.1:19557-22776 GCF_001605985.2 Dendrobium catenatum
ATTAAAGCTCTTATGTGGAATGTTAGGGGTATTGGTGGTAAGGATTCTAAAATTAGAGTTAAAAATCTTTGTAGAATTTATAATATTCAACTGCTTATTTTAAGTGAACCTCTTATTAATGCTGATAAAATTGCTGATACTACTAATTTTTTGGGTTTTTCTTTGCATTTTGCAAATTGCTCGAATAAATTATGGATATGTGGAAAAACAACCTTGATGTAGACATTATTGTGGATTTTCATCAAGTTGTTCATTATCAAATTAAGGTTGGTAATGTGAATTGTTATGCTTCTTTTGTTTATGCTGCTTGTACTAGAATTAACCGTATTAATCTTTGGGAACAACTGGTGAATTTTTCTGCTAATATCAATGGCCCGTGGTGTGTGGGTGGGGATTTTAACATTATTGCGAATGCTAGTGAGAGAAGGGGAGGTAACCGTCCTAATCCTAGAGCGATGAAAGAGTTTAATGAGATGATTAATGATTGTAACTTGAATGATATTGATTTCAGTGGTAATCCTTTCACTTAGATTAGGGCTAACCTTTCCCAAAGGTTAGATAGATTCCTATTTAATAATGAGTGGTTGGCTAAATTTTTGGCTACTAATGTGGAGCATTTGAGTAGAATGCTCTCTGATCATGTTCCTTTGCTTTTAAATATCAATGTTATCAATCAGTCTGATAATTTTGCTTTTAGATTTCTTAATATGTGGTTACTTCATGATAATTTTAAAATTGTTTTGGAGAAAAACTGGAAAGCTCCTGTTTTTCCCGATAATAATACTTCTGGTATGTTGAGGCTCTGGGCTAAATTGTCTAGACTGAAACAATGTCTGAGATATTGGAACAAAAATGTTTTTAAAAATGTTTTTTCTAATATTGTGGAAGCGGAGGCCAAAGTTATTGAGTGGGAGGGTATTTATCTTGAGAATCCTTCTGAGGACAATAGTGTGAGGTTGAATATTGTTAAGAATGATCTTTGGAATTTGCAGTCTCAAGAAGAAGCTTTTTGGCAATAAAAATCATATGCTAAATTTTTCATTGAGGGAGACAGAAATACCAAATTTTTTCATGCTTTGGCTAATAAGAATAAGACTAAAAGCAAAATTCACAAAATTGTTAACAATGAAGGTATTACTGTTGAGACGGATGAGTTAATTTGTAAGTCGGGTGTGGATTTCTTTGTGAATATGTTTAACTGTAATGAGAATATTCTTCCTATCTCTAATCCTGAGGTTATTCCTAAATGTATTTTGGATGAAGATAATGTTATGCTTTGTCAATTACCTGTTGAAACTGAAATTTTAATGTTCTTAAGGATATGAATGGAGATGCTACTACTGGTCCTGATGGTTTCACTACGAAGTTCTTTCAAAAATCTTGGGATATTGTGAAAGAGGATGTTATTTATGCTGTGCAAGATTTCTTTAAAGGTAACCCTTATCCTAAGTTCTTTTCATCTTCTAACATTGCTCTTATCCCTAAAATTGTGGGAGCTAAAAGGTGGACTGAGTTTAGGCCTATTAGTCTGTGCACTTTCTTTAATAAATTAAATTCTAAGATTATTGCTAATAGATTGGCCATTATTTTACCTAGAATTATTTCTTTAAATCAAACTGGCTTTATGAAGGGGAGAAGTATTAGTGATAATGTTTTACTTGCTCAAGAGCTTGTCAATGATATTAACACTAAGGTTTCGAGGGGTAACATTATTTTTAAGTTGGATATTACCAAAGCTTATGATAATTTGGAATGGAATTTCCTTTATAAGGTTTTGTCTTTATTTGGTTTTAGTCAAGATTTCATTTTATTGATTAAAAATAGTGTGGATAACTGTTTCTTCTCTGTTATTATAAATGGTAGAAATCATGGTTTCTTCAAATCTTCTAAAGGTCTTAGACAAGGTGATACGATTTCTCCAGCTCTCTTTATTATAGCTATGAAATATTTATCTAGAGGTTTAAATGACCTTTTTGCTAAGAATATTAGCCTTAACTTTCGTAATAAAAGAGGTTTTCCTATATCTCATTTGAGTTTTGCTGATGACTTCATTCTTTTTGCTAATGGTTCTATTAAGAATATCAAAATATTGATGAAGTTCCTTTCCAAATTTAATAGTTGTAGTGGTCTTAATGTTAGTAAAGATAAGAGTAACTTTTTTGTTGGTAAGTCCATCAATCATAATAGGATCCTGGCTATTCAAAGGGTTTGTGGTTTTCAATCCAAAAATTTGCCTATTAAGTATTTGGGTACGCCTATTTACAAAGGTAAAAAGAAGAATTTTCTCTTTGAAGATATTTTCACTATAATTCAAAAGAAATTGGCGAATTGGTCCACTTGTTTCCTCTCTTTTGGTGGTCGGCTGGTGCTTGTGAAAGCTGTGCTCAATTCGATTCCTATATATTTGTTTCACACTTTAATGCCTTCCGTGGCGTTGTGTAACAGACTTGAGAGAATGATTAACAAAATTTTTTGGGGTTCTAAAATTAATTCCAAAGCTATACATTGGGCTGCTTGGCATAAAAATTGTCGTGCTCTTGATGAAGGGGGGCTGGGTTGTAAGAATTTATATGATATTGCTGTTGCTTTCTCTCATAAACTTTGGTTTTCTTTCAGATCTAACATAAGTTTATGGGCTCGCTTTATGAATGTTAAATATTGCTTTAATAGGCATCCGTCTCTATGCTCTTTCAAAAATACTGATTCTTCTACTTGGAAAAGGTTGTGTAACATTAAGTGGGAAGCGGAAAAGTTTATTCAATGGGGGCTGGGTAGGGGTGACATTTATTTTTGGCAAGACAACCGGTTGGGTGATTTCTCTATAGATTCCTTTTTAAATACGCATACAATTGAACGTGTTAAAGTTTCTGATTTTTTTATTAACAATAGTTGGAATATGGACATTTTAAAAAACCTTTTGCCTAACTGTTTAGTTGATATCATCATGAGTATTCCCCTGAATTTGAACTGTAGTGATAAAATTCTTTGCTCTGCTTCTGCTGATGGTAAATTTCAATTGCGTAAGCTTTGGGAGAAGTTTCGCTGTCCTATGGAGAAATCTTCTAGATTTGCGGCCATTTGGCATTGTTCTTTTCCTCTTACTTACTCTACTTTTGTTTGGAGATGCCTTAAAGGCTTTTTACCTGTTGATAATCTCATGCAAAAGAAAGGTATCTTTTTAGCTTCTAAATGCTTATGTTGTTCTGATGTTGAAGATAT
>NW_021319474.1:25998-81288 GCF_001605985.2 Dendrobium catenatum
AGGGTGCTAGCTGTAAGCAATATGATGATAGACATGAGAATTTAAGTAGACAAATTCAATTTCTAAATATATAATTCTCAACATTTTTTAATTGGTATGCAGTGGTGTAAACGAGTCAAGTAGAACTCGTGTCCCTCCTAACTTCAGCCTGACTTATTTAAGTAATCTAGTTCTAGCTCGAGCTTGAGCTCTATTATATGAGTTAGAGCAGACTCATAGATCAATCTCGTTTATCATGAAAAAGATAAAATGATTATAATTTAAACCATTATTATGATAATGCGAAATTTTGAAAATTATAATAAATTGTTATATATTACAAAAAAGCGAGATATATATTTTTAATTATTTTTTACTCAAAATCCTAAATGCTAATATATTCAGAGTACATTATATTTATATATAAATGAGACAACTCACGAGCTCACAAGTCGAGTCAGGACTTGTCCAAACTTTGACTCTTTAGCTCATCGAGCTAGTTCATAAGCCATTTATTAAGTCTAGTACCCACATATGTGTTGGCTCACTTACACCACTAGTGCTATGCATATAAATACTCATTAAAAATATCAATTCTAATGAATTGTATCCATTCAAGCAATGCAAGTTATAGAATAAAAAATAAATATTAAAAAAAAACATAAAAGAATTCAAAATTTCAGCAATGTATGTATGGCAAGTTGGCAACCATTTTTCAAAGAAAATCATATGGTTGCCATTTCATATGCGGTGAATGACAGTGTAGCATGCACCTGCACGAATTCTTGTCCGACTAGTACTACTTAATTTGAGCCCGTGCTGTTCTTAAAATTCTAGAAATCCGAAGAACAATATTTTTTATCACAGAATGCATAAATTTAACTAAATAAATTGATCATTTAATTTAATAAATTTTTAAATGTATCAAAATAGTGAAATTATAAAAATATAGCACTTGAAGTACTGATACTGCATTAATTATAAAAAAAATTATGAATTTTGAGGGCCAAATTCGAGTGAGGGGCGGAACCCCATGGTAGTCAGTGCCCGCCTCAAATTTTTGTTTGTTTAATTGATTATATAATTTTTTAGATAATTTATCTCTTTTCATTCTTTTTTTTTTTGTCCCCCAACAAATAGTAAAGAGAATTCATCATTGAATTCAAAAAATATTCTTCGAACCAAAATTTGTATTATATGCCCCCTTGGATCCCCGACGTTATATATGCCCCCCCTAAAAAAAATGAAAAAAAATAGAGAATATAGAGATAAAATAAAGTTGGAAATTTCAAAAATTAAACCGGAGACCATATGAACTCCGATTTCAACAAACTTACAATCGAACTGAACGTCTCGAAAATGCGAACACAACGACACCAAATTCGACTCAATCCGAACCCAAATGACTCCAAATCAAAGACTCAAAGCATATTTAGAAGGTTTAAACCATAATTTGGATTATCAAAAGGTTTCCAAACATGACATGCTTATAGTCGAATTGAGCGACTAGACGAGATGAATCCAACAAGCCCAAAATTGCTGAATTCTGATATCACTATGACATTTAAATGACCAATAAACGGTCCACGATCAAGAAATTTAAGATCGACCGTCCATTTAAATCACTCTCAATTTAATTTCCTATTCATTTATATTTTTTTTCTAGGTTGATATTAGCTTAATCATGTATTGATTCGATCTTAAAGAGATTTTATGATTTATTTTTGTGCAATGAGATTTTTAATATTACGTATGTAGTTAATATATTGAATTCATTCTAGCAATAATCAAGTGATTTGATAATTGGAAATCATTTTGTGAAGAAAAAAATAAACTAATTAACTATCAAAGTTTTATCATTTTTAAAACTGACTATTTTGATCCCAAGTCCAGATGTAAAAATTTGAAGGAAAATAAAAAATAATAATTTATGCCCCCCTTAAATACATTTTCTGGCTCCGCCACTGCCGACATATATGACTTATAAGTTTGCCCATCCAAAAAATTTTGGCTTGTTCCGCAAAAACCTATATAAATATTTACTTTATTATTTGTTTTGATTAAAATTGTATTATATGCTGTGACATCAACATGAAAAGTAACGCTATGTTAATAAAAAAAAAAAATTTACTTGAAATATCTTTTAAAAATGACATAAATTTACATTTCTTGTGACAGAATTAAAGTATTTGTTCAACAATGTAGCCTTTTTCTACGTGAATACTGGTAAACATTGCGTACAATTAATGCTAGTTTGCTTAGCTGAGATTATATTGTTCACAACAATAATAATAATAATAATTTATTAAAATGCCGGTTGAAAGACATTTAATCACTTCATTTTAAGAAAATATTTAAAATTTCCATAGAAATATTTCATCAAAATTTATGAGAATAATATTAAAAAAAAACAAGTCTACAGCTGAAAAAGATGGAGTTGCTCTAGTGGCAGATATGATTAGTAAGAGCCTGTTTAAATGGTTTGGCTACGTAAAATATTGATGATCTTTTGATTATCTATTTAGAAGAGTGGATGTATTAGATCTGAGTTATGTTAAGAAATATAAATAGACCTAAAAGAAGGTACAAAGTCTTGGATATTATCTTTTTTATTATATTTAAATGAGAATTTAACTCATAATTGAACATAATCGAGAGAAAAATACTTTTCTAGCCTACCACATATAGTGGGAAAAGGATTTGATGATGTTGTTGTACATCCATAACTACTTTTGCTGGTACATTCTTCCATGTCTCTAATGGTACATTCAGCTAATGGTACAGTTCATTCGTAGGGAATGAGCTTATCACGAGATCATGACGGACATTCTCCCGCAACTTCCTCCAAACAGTCACTCGTCCCCCACGAGATCATGACGAATGCTCTTAATTTTTCACCCCGAAAACACCAAATCGGACATTTTGGGGTCCCCTGGACCATTTTTCGACGTTCCGTACTCAATTTCGGCACTATCAGAGCCGGTCGAGGCTTCTACATGCAAGATCAATTCTGAGTCACTCGGAAAAAATTCTCTAAAATTCGTGACGCATATTTTCGGACTCCTGAAGCTATGACATCCGAAAATAAGGGGGCAATTGATGTATTCTCAAAAAAAATATCTTGATCAAGCACGAATCTCGAGGAAAAATCTAATCAGAAACATTAAAAATTAAAATCAAGAGCATTCGAGCTCCGATTTCAGCGAGGTTATAGTCAAAGTGAGCGTCTCAGAAATAAGAACCCAACAACACCAAATTCGACCCAATTAAAGACCCGAACCACAGTTGGAAGGTTCAAACAGCAATTTGAGTTACCAAACGGTCTCCGATTTTAACGAGCTTCTACTCGAATCGAACGGCTCGAGGAGAAAAATCCAACAAGTCCAAGATCGCTGAATTCCGACATCATTAAGGCCTCGAAATGTCCAACAAACGGTTCACGATCAAAGGGTTCAATATCGGCCGTCCATTCGACCACTCCCTATTCGCCCATGTTCTCACACCTATTTACAAGCCATGCCACTCTAGAAAAACTATAAATAGAGCCCTCATTCTTCAGAAAGGGGACTCAACTGAAGAGAGAGAAGAAGAAGAGAAGAAGAAGAGAAAGGGGAAAAGGAGAATCCTCTCCTCCTCAACCACCACCGGAGTACTTCGCGCTGCCTGAATACACCGAAACTCTGCCGGATTTTCGGGAAACGACGGGATTCTGCAAAACTTTGTAAATTTGCTTCAAGTTGTAATCTGATCGTCCCGATTTGTGGGACGAATCAGTTTCTTGTAATTTACAAAAACACTAGTGAAACTTTTCAGCTGGGCGTGACCCCGTGGTTTTTTTCCTCTTCTGGGTTTTCCACGTAAAAATCCTGGTGTTCATTTTCTTTTCTCTTTGTGTGCTGAATATTCGTGCAACGCTCGGACGTGAATTTCTAAACTCTACCGCCGCGTATATTCTAGCCCGCAACAAGATCTAAAGCTTCGGACGAAATAACTGTCCCAAGAATAATGACAACCACTAGTAAGAAATACACAGCTCACCTTAACTTGTTAGTTGAGAGCTTATCCTTCCAACTAAGAGGTTTTGGGTTCGAGTCTTTGTATGTACGTTGTGTGTGTGAATTTTCCTTAAATGACCTAAATGTTCCAAAAAAAAAAATCATTCTTCTAAGATTTCCATTTTTGTGACAAAAAACGCTGAACTTAGTCAGATTTCTAGAAATCCGATGAACAATATTTTTTCCATAGAATGCAAAAATTTAACTTAATAAATTGATCGTTTAATTTAATAAATTTTTAACTCTATCAAAATAGTGAAATTATAAAAATATAGCACTCGAACTGATAGTGCATAAATTATAAAAATATATATAAATTTTGAGGGCCAAATTCGAGTGCTCATCGTATAAAAAAAAACTATATAAATATTTGCTTTATTATTTGTTTTGATTAAAATTCTATTATAGGCTGTGATATCAACATGAAAAGTGATGCTATGTTAATAAAAAAAAAATTTGCTTGAAATATCTTTTAAAAATGACATAAATTTATATTTATTGTGACAGAATTAAAGTATTTGTTCAACAATGTAGCCTTTTTCTACGTGAATACCGGTAAACATTGCGTACAATTAATGCTAGTTCGCTTAGCTGAGATTATAATTGTTCACAACAAAAAATAATAATTTATTTAAAATGCCGGTTGAAAGACATTGAATCACTTCATTTTAAGAAAATATTTAAAAATTGCACAGAAATATTTCATCAAAATTTATGAGAATAATAATATTAAAAAAAAAATAAGTCTACAGCTGAAAAAGATGTAGTTGCTCTAGTGGCAGATATGATTAGTCGGAGCCTATTTAAATGGTTTGGTTACGTAAAATATTGATCTTTTGATTTTCTGTTTAGAAGAGTGGATGTATTAGATTTGAGTTATGTTAAGAA
This sequence comes from Dendrobium catenatum, assembly GCF_001605985.2. Classification (NCBI taxonomy): domain Eukaryota; kingdom Viridiplantae; phylum Streptophyta; class Magnoliopsida; order Asparagales; family Orchidaceae; genus Dendrobium; species Dendrobium catenatum. Next base: position 30,921 of record NW_021319474.1, read on the forward strand.
ATATAAATAGACCTAAAAGAAGGTACAAAGTCTTGGATATTATTTTTTTTATTATATTTAAATGAGAATTTAACTCATAATTGAACATAATAGAGAGAAAAATACTTTTCTAGCCTACCACATATAGTGGGAAAAGGATTTGATGATGTTGTTGTACATCCATAACTACTTATGTGATGTAGTGGATCGTCGGAAGACTCGACCTGCAAGAAGGATTTCGGTTTCCCAATCCAAGGAAGAAGAAGAAAGGCAAGCTCAAAGGCTTCAAGAGTGTAATATCATTCAATAATCCTCAAAATCTTACATTGGACCTATTTAAAGAGGAAAATAGAAGTCTCTAGAGCAAGGAAGATAAACTAGTCCCTAAGCACAATAAAAGATAAGATGTTCCTACATCATTCTCCCCTTGCGTAAAAAGAGCTCGACTCCGTTCGAGGCTCGTTAATTAGAGGGGAAGTAGGGTGGCAAAAAAATTCTTAGATCGAAGACTTTGTTCTCAATATTTCCCCCCTGTAGAGTGGCCTCTTGGAAGTCCCCAAAACTCATTACTCGAATGCCAATTGCTTTGCAGTCCTCAATGGCTTGGTAAACTTCTTCACGTATAGGATCCCTCACGCTGTTGACTCCCTTCCAATTCCTGAAGTCGGCATAGATGTTCGATAAAAGTACATAAGCCCCATCATTCATTGCTTCAATCTCCAAGATTTTGCTCAGGGCAAGTTCTCCCCACTCAATGTTTCTATAGATTTTGCACGCATTAAGCAGAGCTCCCCAAGCTCCAGAATGAGGCTTAGAAGGTATGGATTTAATGAACTGCAAAGCCTCTTCGAGTCTCCCAGCTCTGCCATACAAGTCCACCATGCATCCATAATGCTCAGGCCAAGGCTCAATTCCATATTTACTCTTCATCAAAACAAAATACTCAAGCCCTCTATCAACCAAACCTGCAATGCTGCACCCACGGAGAACTGAAACAAATGTGATTTCATTGGGCTCTAACTCTTCTTTCTCCATCATATTAGCAAACAACTTACAAGCTTTTTCAATCTGTTTAGCCTTGCAAAGACCCTTAAGTAGTGGATTGCAACTGTAGCTATCAGGATTAATCCATGAATTTTCCATAGATTGTTTATCGTTCAACTTCCCATCATATTAGGATTTGGCAACAGCCAAGAACTGCTCCCACTTATCTTCTCCAGCGCCCATGTCATTAACAATACAATGTCGTATCAATCTAGGATCGAACCCTTCATTGACATTATATCGAGCAGTTGGGAGCATTGCAGATAATCATCTTTGTCAGCAAAATTTAAACTAGGTATTTTCACTCCTACAGTAAAAAACATATTCAGCAAGATGAAAATAAGCCATTCCAATTAAGGACGCCTTGTTCTTGGACACATTCTTGAAACTTTTTTTCTCTTTGCCATCATAACTAACCTGGAGGCTCAAATCTGAGATGCATTCATATGGAATATGCTTCTTCAAAGCACTGATTTCTACCATAAAACTTTCACTAGTTCTGAAGCAATCATCCATTGATACTGTGGAGTCACGTGGAAGGAGATTAGGTTCACAGGTCTGGTGGTGAAAGAAATCCAGGCTGGAATCAGAACGAGCTGGCGTAATCTGCTTGTTAGCAATGTTCTGAACATTATCAACTTCTCTCCAAAGCTCGTTGCAGGATATCACAACTGTCTTGTTGAATCTCATTTCGTCATCCATGTTCACATCGCTAGACGCTGCCAAGTCAGAAGGTGGAAGCTGGATCGGATGGTGGAAGCCGTCAGTCCCAAGCGCATAGAGCGGAGAGGGCGGGTTTGATCTTGTCGCTTGGAGCGCAGAAAGGTCCGCCGGTCGGTCGAGGGATAAAGAAGAGGCAGAACTGGAATCGGATCGTGTGAGATCGGGTTTAATACCTGGAGCAACATCGCGATAGCAGAGTGGGTTCTCTGTCTGATGCCGCCGGAGTGGAGTGTGCGGCAACGAAGGAATGGTGTCGTCGGACGACAACGGAGGGATGGTATCGGCGGCTGGGTGTGCGGAAGTCTGGTCGGCAGAGGCTTGGTTGGCTGCTGCTGGCGGCAAAGAAGCGGAATCGCTACCTGGAGCGAGGTCGCCAGAGAGGCGCTGCCAAGGAGCGGAGTCGTCTTCTTCTTCCGCTGGGGGTGCGGGAGCCTGGTCAGCGGCTGGGTTTGTGGGAAGCTCGGTGGTTGGGAGTGCGGGAAGCTGATCGGCGGAGGCCTGGTCGGTTGTTGCCGGTGGTGAAGGAGCGGCGGCTGTGGGGTGGGGCTTCGTCTGAGCCGGCGGTAATGGAGGATGGGTAGCAGAGGGATTGAGAGGAGCTGGAATCAGTCCAGTGAGCTGAGCAGAGGCGTCTGGACCTGCGCGGGTGGGTCTGCGTTGGAGATGAACGGAGTCGGATGCCGAAGTAATCTGTGGAGGCGGATCGCGCCATCTCAGCGGAAGCTCGAGCGGCGGATACTCCGGCAGCGGGTCACGCCATCGGAGAGGGACTTCGAGCGGAGGGTAGTCGTCAACCACAATCGGTTGCTTACGGATCCCTTTGCGGGAAGCGGAGTAGAAGAGGGAAGGGTATTCCGGCGGCGGATCACGCCATTGGAGCGGAAGCTCGAGACGCGGATAATCATCGATCTCTCATCTTCTTCGGCGTCGATCATCGTCGATCGCCCATCTCCTTCGGTGGCGATCTTCGTCAACCGTCCATCTTATTCGGCGTCGATCTTCGTCGACCGCCCTTGTTCTACGGCTTCGAACGTCTTCGACAGTCGACCTTCTTCGGCAGTCCATCGATCTTCACAAGCTCCAGGCTCTGATACCAACTGATGTAGTGGATCGTCGGAAGACTCGACCTGCAAGAAGGATTTCGGTTTCCTAATCCAGGGAAGAAGAAGAAAGGCAAGCTCAAAGGCTTCAAGAGTGTAATATCATTCAATAATCCTCAAAACCTTACATTGGACCTATTTAAAGAGGAAAATAGAAGTCTCTAGAGCAAGGAAGATAAACTAGTCCCTAAGCACAATAAAAGCTAAGATGTTCCTACATCATTATGCAGGTACATTCTTCCATCTGTCTAATGGGACGTACAGTTCATTCATAAGGAATGAGCATATCACGAGATCATGACGGACCATCTCCCGCATGCAGCTTCCTCCAAGCAGTCACTCTCCTCGGTGGGGGTGACCTCGGAAGTTCCCATCTCAGATGGACAAACACTTATTCATCTCGATCAAAGTCTTATCTTCTTTACCATACCTATCAAAAATTAAACTAAAGACACAAATCATCCACAAGGCATCTCTCTTGATCAGACCGCCAACGAACTCAAAGCTCAACATTAAATCATTACTCGCCCCCTCTCTCTCTAGCGAGGCGACTTTAGACCGGCTTCCTACTGCACGACAACTCTATCTCTAGACACCCATGACATCTCACCGCATCATCTCCCAGAAGATCCCCAAATCATTTAGCACCGCTAGCCAAGCAATTTCAAAGACTGATAGATAACTCATATACATCATACACATTCTAATGTAACTCTTCAAGTCATGTAACTTAGGTGAGGCGGGATGCAGCAGATGGACCCACAATAAAATAAGTGGGAGATCACAACACGATATACCAACACCAACAACAAGAGATAGGGTGATATGATGACAATATCATGACAAAATAGAAAGAGATATAGAAATATGTTATTTTTTCCTTATTTAGTATAAGCTTTGTAAGCAAGAGCTCTCATTCTGTTTCATTATTATATTTATGACTATGATAATAAGTATTTTGCTCAAATTCATTCTCTCTCTTTCCCCCTTTCTTTCTGCATTCATCATCTTCGCACATGTCCGCAGCTCAAGGATAGATTGTTAAATTACAGTAGGAAATATAGTTAAAAAAAATTTACAAAGTTATTTTTTTCTGAACTTTAAAAAAAAAAAAGAGTTAAAGAAGTCGTCGACATAATGTTTAGTGGCGTATAGGGATGATGAGGCCAAGACAGTACACGATGGGTCTAATAAATACTAACCGGTACCGCTTTTAATCGGAACGTTGATGCTTCACTGGCATTCACACGTGGGCCATACAACCGCCTTCCACCGACACCTTTTTTTTCTGTTATTTATTTATTTTAAAAACGATTCTCTATTTTTTTTAAAAAAAACCTCTATCTATTTCAGTTGAGAATCTTTTTGTGAAAGTTCCAAGAAACTTCCCTCACTATACTTTTCTTTGTTTATTCAAATACTTTTTTTTAATTATGTTATAAATTGGTATATCATAATATCATACTTTTATGAGTTAATTTTAGATAGTATAAATATTATTGAACCAGGTCAAATATATATAATTATAAGCTATCAGTACTAAAAAGTGTCATCTAGTATATATATATAGCTTCTTCTGATACATGTAGAGTCTAAGCATGAAAAATAGAGAAAGGAAGAGATACAGATATTGGCAAGGATGGAGATACCATACTCATTTCAGCAGTAGTGAAATGTAGAATACAATGTATAGTATATATAGATGAAGTATTAAAGAGAGTCGTGAAAAGCAATTGTACTGCCCACGTGAGGTTGTTGTAACAGAAAGGTTAAAACCATGTGCGAGTAAGCATTCTGTTTGATATGCTGTCAGCCCCCCTCAAATTGACCTGTAGGTGGCTGAATGGTCAATTTGGCTCGTAACTCCCGAAAGCGAAGTGGCGGTAGCGAATTGGTGTAAATGTCGGCGGTTTGATCGGCTGTAGTAATGTGAGCTATGGAGATTGCCTTGCGGTGTATGTGCTCACTTATAAAGTGATAATCAATCTCTATATGCTTGGTGCGGGCGTGAAACACCGGGTTATTGTCCAGTGCAATAGCTAAGGTGTTGTCACAAAAAATGGTGGTCGGAGACTGTTGTGGAAGTTAGAAATCCGCCATTAATCGGCAAAGCCACAACACATCGGACATGGCAGAGGCTAGAGAGCAATATTTCACTTCAGTCGATGATTTAGCCACTGCGACTTGTTTCTTGACACACCAGAAAATAAGAGTTGTCTCGAGAAAAGTGCAAAATCCAGTGACGGACTTGCGGTTGGTGGAGTCAGCTGCTCAACCGGCGTCAGCATAGGTAGATAATTGAAGATCGCCTTTGTTGATAGGTAAGTCGTAATGCAGTGTGCCTTGAATATAGCGGAGTAAACGTTTGATGGATCGAGTGGTAATCACTGTTGGATGGGTTATGCATTTTATGGCATATAGAATTTATGGTGAAGGCAATATCCGGCCAAGTGATCGTGAGGTACTGAAGAGATCCGGCGAGTCGTCTGTAATGGTGAGGATCTAAGTAAGATTGATCATTTGGGGATACTGAGGTAGATTTGGGGGAAATCGGGGTGGGAGCTAGTTTGCTATTTTCAAAGCCAGCTGCAATGAGTAAGTCCTTCACATAGTGCTGTTGATGTAAAAAGTACCCAGCAGGAGTTTTATCTACTTGTATACCAAGAAGCAGAGAAATATTGGCAAGTTGTTTTAAAGAGAAGTGGGTTTGTAGTTGAGAGAGAAGATGTTGGATCGTCGAAGGATCATTGCATAGTAGAAGCAGGTCATCCACATATATTAGGAAGTAGAGTTGTACCTTATTTCTGGAGAAGATTAAGAATGACGGGTCAGCCTTACAAAAACTGAACCCAAATTGCAAAAGGAACGTTGTGAGCTTGCAGAATCATTGCCGAGGAGACTGTTTGAGTATGTAGATGGACTTGTGCAAGCGACATACATGATCGGGTTGGTGGCTGTCTATGAAGCCAGGGGGCTGCATCATATAGACTTCATCTTGCAAGTCTCCGTGAAGGAAGCATTAGCAACATCGAGCTATAGGATGGGCCAATTATTGTGAAGAGCTACAGTGAGCAAGATGCGAATGGTAGGCATTTTTTTCCACCGGGCTGAATGCGTCAGTGCAATTGATACCTTTCTCTTTTGTATAACCTTGGGCTACTAACCTCGCCTTGAATCGGTCGATCTATCCATTGGAGAGAAGTTTCGTTTTGAACGTCCAGCGGTAGCCCAAAAGCCAGCTGCAATGAGTAAGTCCTTCACATAGTGCTGTTGATGTAAAAAGTACCCAGCAGGAGTTTTATCCACTTGTATACAAGAAGTAGAGAAATATTGGCAAGTTGTTTTAAAGAGAAGTGGGTTTGTAGTTGAGAGAGAAGATGCTGGATCGTGGAAGGATCATTGCCTAGTAGAAGCAGGTCATCCACATATATTAGGAAGTAGAGTTGTACCTGATTTCTGGAGAAGATTAAGAATGACGGGTCAGCCTTATAGAAACTGAACCCAAATTGCAAAAGGAACGTTGTGAGCTTGCGGAATCATTGCCGAGGATACTGTTTGAGTCTGTAGATGGACTTGCGCAAGCGACATACGTGATCGGGTTGGTGGCTGTCTATGAAGCCAGTGGGCTGCATCATGTAGAATTCATCTTGCAAGTCTCCGTGAAGGAAGCATTAGCAACATTGAGCTATAGGATGGGCCAATTATTGTGAAGAGCTACAGTAAGCAAGATGTGAATGGTAGGCATTTTTTCCACCGGGCTGAATGTGTCAGTGCAATTGATACCTTTCTCTTGTGTATAGCCTTGGGCTACTAACCTCGCCTTGAATCGGTCGATCTATCCATTGGAGAGAAGTTTCGTTTTGAACGTCCAGCGGTAGCCCAATATGGTTTTATCCACGGGAGTAGGGACAAGGGACCAAGTCCCTTATTTTTGGAGTGCTAAATATTTGGAGGACATTGCTTCCCGCCAATGCCGGTGTTGGATGGCTTGTTTATGTGTGGAGGGTGTGGAATGGGTGAATGTAGTAGCCAGTAGATCAAAGATCTGTTTTGGTTTGGAGTGACCTGTCTTAGCTCGAGTTTGCATAGGATGGTAAGATGGAACCAGTGAGGGAGAGGGCTAAATGAGGCGAGAGGATGATGGAGAGGGGTCGGATGGCATAGATGCGTGTGATGTGATAGAGGTAGGCTGAAGCTGAGTAGATGGGGGGGGGGGGGGCTTGGGGGGGGGGAGACGGGGGGGATTTGGGGTGTTGGTGTGGGGGGGGGGGCTTGGGGAGGTGTAGACAGAGGAGAATTAGGTTGATGCTGTGTAGGTGGAGGGACTTGGGAAGGTGTAGGCAGAGTAGAAGTTGGAATGAGGAGAAGAGGAGATGTGGGTAGGGATGATGTCGTATTGGATGAGGTGGCCTAGGCGGGCCTGAACGAGAATATGTGTTCGTGGAAGACTACATGATGAGATATATGAATTTTGCGAGTTTGGAAGTGATAACAGCGGTAGCCTTTATGAGAGGTGGAATAGCCGAGAAACAGGCATTCATGAGAGCGGGGGGATAATTTTGTAGGAGCTTGGGGTTGAAGCCAAGGGAAGCAGAGGAACCCGAAAGTGTGTAGGTGAAGATATGAGGGAGATTTACCATGAAGTAGATGATATGAGGATTTGAGATTGGTGACTTTGGAAGGAAGCCGTTTGATGAGGTAGTTTGCAGTGGACAAGGTTTCTGCCCTGAAGGTGAGAGGGAGATGGGAAGCATGTAATAAAGTGCGGGTAAGTTCAATAAGATGACGATGTTTGCATTCGGCGAGGCCGTTCTGCTCTGGGGTATGAGGACAGCTGAATTGATGAGTTATACCTTGATGAATTAGGTAGGTTTTAAATAAAGTGCTAATAAACTCCCCACCCCCATCGAAGCAAAAGTGTTGAATGTTTGAGTTGAAAGTAGTTTTTACAAGTGAGTGAAATTGCTAAAATTTTGAAAACACCTCTTGCTTAGAGTGTAACAGATAGAGCCAGCTAAAATAGGAAAAATCGTCTATAAAAACAACGTAGTAGCGGTATCCATTCATAGAAAGAAAGAGGATGGGGCCCCATACATCAAAGTGAGTAAGCTGGAATGGCTTGGTGGAGGTACATTGACGAGAACTAAAAGATAACTTATGGCTTTTTGCAACATTACAAGAGACACAAACAAAGGAAGATAATAAGGAAGTACATAATGTGGGAATATACTTGGCTAAAACTGAGAGAAGCTGAGGATGAGGATGCTAGAGCTGTGCTTGCCAAATAGAGGTTGAGCTGGAGGTTGCACGAAGAGCTTGCTGAGCGTGTGGAGGAGGGATACGGACAGGATAGATGCCATCATGGCTACGACCACTGAGGAGTGTGTGATTGTCCAGTAGGTCCTTGATGATAAATCCATGAGAGTCAAAGGAAATTGATACATTGTTATCAGCAGTGAGTTTGGAAATTGAGAGCAGATTATGTGATAAAGTAGGGACATGAAGAAGATAGTGAAGGTAGATCTTACGGTTGGTATCGGGAAGGGGAAGCAATCCTTGACCGGTATGTTGGATGGGAAGCGTGATTCCATTAGCAAGAGATATTGAGTCAGTCCCATTGTAATAAGCGGGTTGCTGCAGGTAGGAAATGTCGGAGGTCAAATGAATCAAAGATCCCAAATCAAGGATCCAATCAGCTGCGGTAGAGGAATTTTGGTGAGTAAGCAGAGCTTGGTTGTTGGGCTGGTTTGTTGGTGCATACTAAAGATTACACCGGTGCCAGCAATTAAGGGCTATGTGGCCTAATTTGCCACAGATCTGACATGTAGGACGTGTATTTGAAGGAAGTTAAGATGACTGGAAGTGCTGCTGGATATGATTTTCCTGGTACCTTGTCCACAACCTCGCTATGAGCGATTTTGAGAATAGTTGGATGACCTACCTCTATTATTATTATTGGTTTTGTTCGAGTACAAGGTAGTGTGCTCTGGAAGAGTTCCCATCTCACACAGCTTCTCATTTCGAAGGTTGATCTCCTCATTGCATAGGAGAGAATAAAGTACTTCAAGGCTCACCGGTTGTAGAGCAGTTCAGATGGCGCTTTTAAAGGGATTATATGAGGATGGTAAACCGTTTAAGATCTATAGAATTATATCGTCAGTGTCTACATAAGAGCCGGAGGCAGCGATGTTGTCTACTAAAGTTTTGATTTGAGCAAGGTAATGCATCATGGTAGAATCCCCCATTTAAATGTGATGAAGCTCATTTTTGAGCTGAATCACTTGATAGCGATTGGTCGATTTCAATCTCTGTTCAAGTGTTAGCCAAATGACATTGGTTGTGGACAGGTTGAGGACGTACGGTAGGACTGCGGGTGAAATGGTAGAGAAGAGTGCTGATATCAGGTTCCGATCGACCAAACTCCAGAGACGATAATCTTTAGTAGGTTTTGCGGGATCAGAATTTGGTGGACAAGTCTTGGCTCCAGTGAGATGTCCCTGGAAACCATTGGCTGAGACATGTTGAAAAATTTGGAGTCGCCAGATAACATAATTTTCGCTGGTTAGCACCGTGGTAACGATGTGCTTGAGATTTGAAATAAAAAAATTTAGGGGAGGAGGAATTGTGTATTTTGCCATGGTTGCTATGTCATTTGAATTTTGCGGCAAGGAAGAAACAGATTCTTGGTCTCCCATGGAGGAGCTTGCTGTGTTGTAGAGCTACAGCTCTGATACCATGAAGACTTCTACAACCTGTAGAGTCAAGAAGAAAAAATAGAGAAAGGAAGAGATACAGATATTCGCAAGGATAGAGATACCATACTCATTTCATCAGTAGTGAAATGTAGAATGTAGTGTATAGTATATATAGATGAAGTATTAAAGAGAGTCGTGAAAAACAATTGTACTGCCCATGTGAGGTTGTTGTAACAGAAAGGTTAAAACCATGTGCCGAGTAAACATTCTGTTTGATATGCTGTCAGAATTATTTTACTTCTTTGTTACATTTTAACAAAATAATTATGTATACTCATATGTGCACCTGTAGATATTTTATAGATATATCATAAGTTTTAACCAAAGAACACGGCTAAGGCACTCGTCAGTAGTGTACATGACTTAGTCCAATCGACCAAATTAAGAAGTCATCCTAGGCATGCATACTAGGGGACACAAATATTTGTTCAAGCCCTTGAGAATAATTTATCTTGGTAAAAATTAATCTTTCAAGGACACTCACTATCATTTAGGACACCAAGCTACAACTGACATCCCTCGATACAAACATAAGAAGTGCACACGTCAGTGATCCATGGTTCAACTATCTAGTCAATCCTCAACTTGCAATCATCATCACCCAAAGTAACTCGATCTTCCTACTCATAGGTCTATACACTATCTTTAGGGACTCATCATCACTTCCAAATGACTTGCATGCACAGACTCATTAGCATGCTATAACTTGTGGACATAGAATATTCATGTAAGGGATTCACCCAACAATAGAGGGTCACCTCGAAGGAGATAACCATGTAGATGCTTACCAACCTAGTCGTGTGTCTAATATACTATGTAATAGGTCATAATAACTCTAGTACATTTTTATTTTCTATATGAATAATAGGTGAAGAAACACACTTTATATATTTTTGACATTATTTGATCATTTGGTATATATTGAACTTTCATGTAATACCTCTCTCTCTCTCTCTCTTCTCTCTCTCCACCTCCCACTCTCTCTCTAGCTCTCTCTCTCTCTCTCTCTCTCTCTCTCTCACACATACACACACACACACACACACTCACTCACTCACTCACTCACACACACACACACATTTTCTATACCCATTTGAACCACTTGTACTTTGCTAATTTTAGCTAAAATTATTACTTGCTAGTAAAGCTGGGTGTGTCATTTATGGATATATTCAGATCCAACATCTTGAAAGGCATGATGAGTGTGGATCGATTCCAATTGGCGACAAGCACTTCTAGAAGAATAACAGAACTCACAATTGTTGGTGAACATGGATACCTCCAAATACACTTCCATTATGACTTAATAGAGATAAAATAAAGGCTTACCAAGATGAATCAAGACACACTGAGAGAATAATGAAGAAACACACCAAGGGAGAGCACTTTAGAAGAATCTTCTAACTTGGTTGTTCATTACACATTGCTAGAAACAAGGGTGCTCACTTTGATTCCCAACACTAATCAAGGACACAACTTAAGTTGACAACCTGATGTAGCACATGGAGGTGGTCCTTTCACTTATGTAAGAGCAAGTGTGCATGAAGCTCAATTTGTGAAGAAATAATGAAGAATTATATCATTTTGCATTATATTTTTAATGTATTTTCATGTTTATGATGTTGTCACTGTATATGTGTAAGACCTAGTTTACGATTAGAGATGTTCAATGTAAAATGGCTAGGATAAGCAACTTAATTAAATTAATTATGTAAATAAAGTGTGGAGTGAAGTGTGCCTTAACCATGCATTGATGACGGAGTAGTTAAGATAGATACGTGGGTGGCAGGGCGTCCCCCTCCATCCTATTTTCAAAATTTAAATTTCTCTTATGTAACATATATAAATACTTAATTGGCTATGTAATGAAGAAAATTAATGTATTTTTGTGAGTGTGTTTTGAAGAAAAATTTATTTGTTGGCACTTGCTGATTGGACAAACTAGGAGGGAGATATTATTATACTTATTGGCTATTCGTATAGTACGATCTTGTTGTCATGTACTGGTTAAAAATATTATTTTGAACTATTCGTACAGTACGATCTTGGATTGTACGGGATGATTAGAAATGTTAGTTTGAAATTTAGGGCTTTTTGGAGATTGTATACTTAAATTCTCATATTATCTTAATTGAGAGACTTTTAACGGCTAAGTGTTTTTGTAAAGGAATAAATAGGTGCATAGGAGAGATTCAGGAGAGAGAAGAGAGGGTGATATTTTTGTAAGGGAGATTTGTGAGGGATTCATAAGGTTACTCCAAGCAAGGTTTCTCCTCAACTTCTTTAAGCTTTTTCCTTGATCCTTTGGAGGCTCCAAGAAGACATTCTATAATAATAGTCTCAGGTTCTCTGCCATCTCTAGGAGAAAAAAAAAAAGAATGCAGGTTCTCTGCCTTCACCAGGAGATTAAAAAAGGACTCTATTTTCTCTATTATCACTAGGAGGGTGAAAAAGGATTCCAGTTTCTCTATCTTTATAGGGTTGGTAGAAAATATTCTATAAGGACTTCATTGCATTTCTATCAGAGCTAAAAGAGATACACTACTTTTAGTGCAATACTTGGACATGAGATTTTCAGGAATGAACATAGGTCAGGTTGGACTGGACCACTATAAATTATTATGTGATTTATTTTTATTATTCCACACTTTTTTTTTTTTTGTGATTTATTATGTGGTTGACACACCTTGAATTTATGTTATCATAATTTTAATTTGCTTCCATAATAAGGGGATTAAAGTGTTTTTTTTTTTGTTTAAAATTTTTAAATAATCAATTTAACCCCCTCTTGGTTAGCCTCGGGTTGGTTCCTTTAAATTTAATAACCTACAAAAATTTCAAGTAATATTAGAGTAGGATTTAAAAACTAAGTTTTAGAAAACTTTTTAAAAATAATTTTTTTTTACTTTTGATAATTGTAATACTGTGGAAGGTTATTCAATCACATGATCATCTTTATTTGAAAATATTCATTTTGATTTTTAGAAATTTTGCATGCCTACTTTCTTGTAATCTATTAATTATTGCAGGTGAATGTTCGTTCATGAAGGATATTTCGGACCTTCATATATTATAAATAGCATTAAAATTGAAATACCTTTTTCTGAATGGAGTGAAGATGATAGAGATTTAGCCCAATTGAATTTAAAATATTTAAACTATTTTTTCTATGCATTAAAATCTAAATATTACATGTGTGTATCTACTTACACAACTGGAAAAGAAATTTGAGATAAATTCTGTATAACCTATGAAGGAACAAATAAAGTAAAATAATCTAGGTTAAATATTCTACTCCATGATTATAAATTATTCTGTATGAAACCTATTGAGTCTATTTTTGAAATGTATACTAAGTTCACCAAAATTATCACTTTCATACATGCATTAGGTAGAGAACTTACCAATTCTAAAAAGGTCAACAAAATTTTGTGTTGTATACCTAGTTCATATGATGCCAAAATCACTGCTATTATTGAATCCAAGGATCTGAATGTTTATTCTATTGATAATTTACTTGGTTCACTCATTGCTTATGAGCAAAGAGTGAGTCGAAGGAAAACTAAAGTGAGTCAAAGAAAAACTAATGCAAGTGAGAAAAGAAAAGAGAAAATAGTTACTTTAAAGGCTAATGATTCCAAAAGTGATAATTCTTTATATGAAGGTGATGATTACATTATATTGATAACAAGATAATTCAGAAGCTTTTTAAAGAAAAAGCGAAGATGTTGTAGTAAAGAAATAAAGGTAAATCTAAAAAAATTTCAAAATTTTTTTAGATATCATCTATTTTGAATGTAAGAAGCTAGGGCATATGAAGACTGATTTCTCAAATGTTAAAGGTCACCCAATCAAGAAAAATGGTGAAGAAAAAGCAAAATTTAAAAAGGATGAGCATTAGACTTAAAAGCCTTTTTTGGCAGACTCCGCTTCAGACTCATCTGAGATAGAAGTTGAAGAGGAGATAATCAACCCGTGCTTAATGGAAGATAGGAGGTATGTGAGCTTTTCCATGCTAAACTATTTGAAGTTTTTGAAAAAAATCATAATGCATATAGGAAGCTAAAGGAAATTTATGTATGCCTTAATTATGATTTTTAACTCTACAAAAAGAACATGAATGCCTTAGAAAATACCACTCTACTTTGGATAATAATCATATGGTCTTGCTTGATGAATTTGATGCATTAAATAAAAAAACATATTGACTTAAGTATTGAGCATGATTCATTGAAAGCATCTTATATTGAATTAGAAGATTCATTTAAGGAAATAAAAATATATTTAGATGAAGCTAATATTATAAAGGATGCATTAAAAGTTGATAATTTAATCTTAGAAAGTGAAAATAAAATTCTGCAAGAAAAATTAATTGCTTAGAGAGATAACAAAATATAATTACAACATACATCATTTAAACCTAGGAAGGAGCACCATAACCCAAATAGACTTGTAAATCCATTTCCAGGAGTTGGATACTTTTCTTGAAGCATGCTAGGACATACCTCCCATACTTGAACTATCCACTGTAGAACATATTTGGTGTTGAGGCCAAGATTTCATGAACCACAGTATAGCATGCAAACATATCATCTTTCAATCCATAAGGTGCAACCAAAACCATTGATGATTTTGTAAGGCTTCTCTCATAAGAGGCCTTGTGATAGCTTGTGGTACATGGAAAGCAAATATTTAAGGCAAATGACTTGAGATATAAAGCAATTTATCATGCTTGAGGCTAGGGCAGGGGCAAGGTAACACTTGGAGATATCACCATTAGAAAGGTGATTGGATCAAGTATAATTACAAACTAAAAAAAAAAATTATGAATAAAAATATTTTACTTGAAGATTACTAAAAATATAATTTTCTCAACATTAGCCAACTTTATGATAAAGGCTTCAACATAAAATTTTTATCTACTAGCTTCATAATTAGCTTAAATGGAAATACTATTTTGTAAGGAAAAAGAATTAAAAATGTTGACATGCGTGATCTCAATTGAATTGATTCTGCTACTTCTCTTTGCATAAAAATTATTGCTGATGAATTATGATTATGGCATAGGAGACTGTGTCATGCAAGTATGAAAAAACTTAAAAAATCATCCAAAAACTTAATGAAAGGCATACCCAAATTAGAATTCACTAAGGATCACCTGTGTGATGCCTACTAGTTTTGAAAGTAAGTCAAATCCTCCTTCCACTCATTTAAGGATATTAACACTAACGAATCTTTAGAAGTCTATCACATGGATCTCTTTGGATCCATTATAACTTCAAGCCTATGAGAGAAAATCTATAAGTATGTGACTATTGATGATTACTCAAGGTTTACTTGGGTTAGATTTTTTTCTCGTAAAAGTGAATCATTCGAGGAGTTTAGGACATTCTCCACTTGGATTCAATGAAAGTTAGGCTATAAAATTTTGATCATTTATTATGATCTTGGTGGAGAATTTAAAAATAAAAAATTTTAATCTTAATGTATGGAGTAAGGGATAAATCATTATTTTTTTGCTCTTATATCCCGTTAGTAGAATGAGATAGATGAAAGAAAGAATAGGACCATTTTAGATACTACTAGAGACATGTTATCTGAATACTCATATCATAAACACTTCTGGGCAGAAGCGATAAATATAGCATGTTATGTTCTAAATAGGGTTAATGTTAGATTCAAGATAAATAAGAAACCCTATGAAATCCTTAAAGGTAGGACCCCCAACCTTTCTCACCTTCATATATTTGAACATAAAGTAATCATTCTAAATAATGGAAAATATCTCCTAGGAAATTTTGACCCCAAATCTGGTGAAGGTGTTTTTTTTTAAGATGTTCAAATGTTGGAAAATCCTTTAGAGGTTTTAATAAAAGGATACTGGTGGTAGAGGAGACCACTTATGTCATATTTGGTAAATCTGATAATTCTGGATGGTCTAGGATAGAAAAAGAAGAAGAAGTGGTTGAAGTCACCTAAGGAGTAGAATCTATAAATATGGAAGAAAGGGTAGAATATAAAAATTTATTGCCAAGAGATTGGAGATATTCTTCAAATCATCCTAAAAAATTGATCTTAAAAGACCCATTTGAAGGTTCTAGAACTAGGCATGGACTTAAAAAAAAAGTAGTCACTCTACCTTTATTTCAATGATTAAACCCACAAATATAAATGAAACACTATCTAATAAATTATGAATCCTAGCCATGCAAGAAGAATTGAACTAGTTTGCTAGAAATGATATTTGGGAGCTAGTTGAAAGACTAAATGATAAGAATATTATTGGAACAAAATGGATTTTCAAAAATAAAATGAAAGATTCTAGTATAGTGATTAGAAACAAAGCAATACTAGTAGCTAAGGTGTACAACTAGATAGAAGGGATTGACATTGAAGAGACTTTTTCCCTTGTAGCTAGGCTTTAAGCAAGAAGGGGGCTACTAGCATTTGCATGCTTTAAGGGATTCAAATTGTACTAAATGGATGTTAAAAGTGTCTTTATAAAGGAGGTAATAAAAGAAGATGAGTGTGTTAAAAAACCCCTCCATTTTAAGAATTCATGATTTCCCAATTATGTGTTCAAAATTAAAAAAGACATTATATGAACTTGAACAAACACCTAGAGCATGACATGAAAGGTTAATCACATTTCTACTAAATAGAATATTTATTAAGATGGGCCTAGACACCACCTTATTTCTCAAAAAGGTAGGAGAAGAAATACTCATTTTCTAGATCTATGTTGATGATGTTTTGTTTGTATTCTCTGATAAAAAGTTATGTGATGAATTTTTAAGATAATGAGTAAGGAGTTTGAGATGAGTATGATGGAGAATTGAACTAATTTCTTGGATTTAGTATAAGGTAGAAGGATAATAAAATTTTTCTTAGTCAATAAAAATACATTAAGGACATTCTTAAGAAATATAAAATGAATAAAGCAATGGCAATTAATACTCCCATGAGCTCTATAGTTCAGCTGGATAAGGACTCAAGTGAAAAATCAGTTCATCAAAAGAAATACAAGAGAATAATTAAATTACTTGTTTACTTAACTACTAGCAAATATAATATTATGTTCAGTGTTCATCTCTATTTTAGATTTTAGACTGATCCAAAAGAATCCCATTTGACTGTTGTTAAGAGAACCCTTAGATATCTCTTAAAAATAAAAAATACAGGAATATGGTATCCTAAGCATAGCACTTCCTTTTAAATTATAAGACATCCTGATTCAGACTTTGCTAGATGTAGGTTTGATAGGAAAAGCACTTCTAGAACCTACCAATTAATACGACAATCTTTAGTCTACTAGTCTAGTAGAAAATAGAACTTAATAGCCCTGTCTATTACACAGAAGCTGAATATATAGTCTTAGAAAGTTGTGGCACAAATCTATTTGTTAAAAGTAATAAATTCTAAATTTAGGACTACTTATAACCACCATTCCAATCTTATGCGATAATATTAGTGTCATATGCATTTTAAAGAATCCAATCAAATACTCTAGGACTAAACACTATGACATGAGGAACCATTTCATTATGGACCATATAACCAAAGAAGATATAAATCTACATCATGTAGCTACTGAAAATTAGCATGCGGACATCTTTACAAAACTAATGGATTTTAAAACTTTAGCACCTTAAGAACTAAATTAGGTATCATTGATATTCATGTTTGAAACTATATGTTTTGAAAATATGAAATATGATTGTTATATTTTATTATTTTGTCTTTCAGTGTTTTATGTTTTTCTTTATGCATGTGTTTATTTATTTGATTTAAAATTTAAGAATTTAATCACAACTTAATTCAATAGTTGAACTCTTCTTTAAATAAAAATCTTACCTATTTTTGTAAGCAGTGATTGATTTCTCTACAATAGTTAAGGGAAGAACAATTGAGAATTATCCCTCTTCCTTTAACTCTTTTAGGAGTGTAATTTCTTTTTGAATTAAAATCCATTTAAAATTAAAAATTAGGCAAAAAATAGAGATCTATTTCATCTTCATATAGATCTCTATCTCATTTAAATATTTTTGCAAATCAATGAATATATTTCAAATTTTCTTAATCAAGTTGTTTGTCTATATTAGATTGATATTATTTTGGGTTATAGTTTATCAATGATAGAGCTGCGGCTATCCATTCCAGGCCATTTTTTAGCCCAATTTTTGGCCCTAAAATGTCAAATCGTTCTTCAATATTCCAAACTCATTTTTGACACATTTAAAATGATTCAGGACATCTACGCCCAAGATCGGAGCGCATTTGAATTTAAAATCACTGATAAAGTTCCCACGAGATACGATACAATTTTTTGGGCTTCTGGAGCTTCGTCGTTTGAAATTAGGGGGCAATTGATACGACATCAAAAAATTATCTTGATCGGGCGTGAAACCTGATGCAAAATTAAGTTGGAAACTTCCAAAATTAAAATTGGGACAATCCAAACTCCGATTTTAGCAAACTTACGAATACAAACCCAACGACACCCAATTCAACCCAATCCAAGCCCAAACAGGTCCAAATCAAGGGTTAGAAGTGTTGTTGGAAGGTTAAAACCATAATGGGATTACCAAACAATTACCAAACATAACGTGCTAATAGTCAAATCAAGCAGCTCGACAAAGTGAATCCAACGAGCCAAAGATCACTAAATTCTGACATCAATAAGACATTCAAATGTCCATTAAATGGTCCATGATCAAGGAATTCAACATCGGTCGTCCATCCAACCACTCCCTATTTACCCATGATCTCCCACCTATTTACGGGCCATGCCACTCCAAAAGTATATAAATAGAGCCCCCTTTTCTCTTGAAACGGACCACAAGCCAAAGGATTCAAGAGAGAGATCGGAGATCTCTCTTGCCTCCTTACTCCTCCTCGACCACCGCCTAAGTTCTATCGGACCACCGCCTGACATCGTTGCTCTGTTAGACCACCACTTGAGGCCCTCACCTCCACCGGATCAGCACTTGAGGCTCTAAGCTCCGCCGGACCACCACTTAAGGCCCCACCTTCGTCGAACCACCACTTGAGGCCCTCACCTCCGTTAGACCATCACTTGAGGCCATCACCTCCACCGAATCACCACTTGAGGCCTTTACCTTTTCCAGACCACCACTTGAGGTCCTGAGCTCCGCCAGACCACCACTTGAGGCCTTCAGCTCCGCCGGACCACCACTTGAGGCCCTGGAGCTCCGTCGGACCACCACTTGAGGTCTAGACTTCTGCCAAACCATTACTTGATGCCCAAAGTTTCGCAGGACCATCATTTAATGACGGAATTCCACTGGACCACCACCCGATGTTGAAGTTCAGCCAAACAAATGCCATGTTTGCAACTAACGCCCGAATTTTCAAGTAACACCAGACTTCTAGTAGTCCACCAAGTGATGATGTGATTTTATCCTCGTTTGACACTAGATTTCAACCAACGATTGACATTTGTAATCTGAGAACCCTTATGGATGAGTCAGCACATTGTAATCTACCCGAACACTAGTGGAATCATTTCAGACTGGGCCAGGCACCGTAGTTTTTCCCCTTTACAGGGTTTTCCACATAAAAACATCTTGTGTTCTCTGTGTGTGAGCCAGATATTTGTACAACGCTAAGATGCAAATTTTTAACTCTATCGTTGCGTATATTCTTGCCCGTAATATAGCTTATTATGGATTGTGCAAATATATTTGTTGAATGTGTTTTATTATTTCTTATGAAACTTGTTTTTATTTTGGACTCTATTTTTATGGGTTACATATTATGGCTTGTTTCCCTTAAAGTTTTTATTTTATACATGTTTTGAATTATGTGCATGTATTATGAAAATTCGTGTAAATAGAGGGGGTTGTCAATTTTTTTTACAAATACTACATGTTTTTGGTGGCTAACCGGTTGTTTAGCCGTCAAAAACAACAATACTGGAAGGCACATTTAGCAGTCAATTTTGTAATGTTTCTATCGGTGATAACAGGAGGCTAACCGATGGCTAAGCCATCGACAATATCGGTGTTTTCTACGGCCAGTACATCATTGGTAATTATCCGGCAATCACCGGCAATTTAACCGCCATAATTTATCATCTATTTTAGCCTGCGGAAAATTGTCGAAAAGCTTAGCCTCCGAAAAATGGCTGTTGAATTTCCTTTCCTATACTGTTTATTCCACCGATTTATAAACCATCGAAAAATTACCATAAAATTTACTAACCGTTGGAAAACACACATTAACCGTTGGAAATCACCGCTGGTAACTAACAATTTTCCTGTAGTGTGTGGAATAGGCACAACCTCTTGTCCCTCATTTTGAGCTACAGGAGAACCATTACCAATATTAGCAAGAATAGCACAATCCAAATCTTGAGGCACCACCCCAGCTACAATATTAATAGAAGAATCACTGAGACCATGAATAGGTTTCAAAGAAATATAAGCCGCAACCCCCAGACTCACTAACTTAACAGGAGGATCACCAGCCAAAGGATGCAAAACAGGGCATTCAACTTTTAAGTGCCCAAAGCTTTATAGTGATAATAATAAGAGGGCAATTCTTCCATCTCCACATATTGAATGTAACCCATAGATTCAGAACCTAGCTAAACTTAATTAGGATAATGTTTAGTGACATCTAACTCAAATAATATACGAGCAACAGAAGGCCTTGTGCCATTAATGGTAGCATTATGTGATCTTAATAGAGACCAAATTTAGATCCTAAATCATGTAGAATGCGGGGGTAGAATATATGTTGTCTAAGAATAGATGTGGTCGAAGATTGGGAAAAGAAACTCATATAGGAATTATAGGGGAGTCCACATTAACATCAAAATGAGGAGTCCACTTAAAAAGCTTCATAAAACAATAGCTGACAAAGTAGGGGCAGTGGAAAAATACTTTGCAGTAGTCTATGTCGTTTACTAATTTAATCAACACATTTTTAAGATTAAGCAAAGTGACAAAGAAATCACCAAAGAGTTTTATGTTAAAAAATTTCGAATCACATCAAGAGGTGGACGACGCCCTGAAAATTTCCCAACCAATGCAAACTCAAAAGGCGCCGCAAGAGTAATCATTTCTTCATCCGAAAACAACAAAGCCAGTAATCCATGACGCGAAGAAATTTTAAGCAGATGAAACTTCGGAGAAGCCAAAGGGAGAGACAAAACATCCTTAAAGGATCTCAATTTGGGCTTCTCATCCAAAATCCAGGGGTCACTCACACGATTCGCAGCAATCAGAACTAAAAAACCGGCTTAAGGAAGAAAATCAAAAGAAAAACCCACAAGATTTGAAAAAGAAGAGTATTACTCGACCGAAGCAGAACAGAGCATAGGTGTAGCGGAGAAGAAAACCCTAGACATCGTGATAGACTTCTTCCATTCAATTCATCTCCAATATTCCCTATCACAACTAGGTTAGCCTACATTGTAACTTATTTTAACTTCGTTGTCACTTTTGAATCATTTTTATCTCCATGTGTATAAAATTAAGACTAAAAATTTTCTCTATTTTGCCCTAAATATTAAAATGAAAGTTGATATGTGCATGATGAAGCTTGATAATAATGTGCACCATGAAGTCTGGTAATAATGGAGTTGCTGGAAATAGCCAAATGATGATTTTTTTTTAGTTGATCATTGTACATTTAATAGAAAATCATCTGATCTATCGATCTGTGAAATTCATTTCTTGTACAAATGGCATTCAGTGCAATCTTATAAAGGATAAGAAAATATAGAACTTTGATTTTATCTGAAGCCTTCATATTTTTCACTGCATTCATCTCAAATATATTCTAACATTTATTATAAAAAAAAATAGATATATATTTTCTCCACAAATTTCTTAAAAACAAAGTAAATAAAATAAAAAATTATAATGAAATAAAATTAATATTATTATCTATAAAATAAAATAAATATTTAAAATTAAGTTATTTAAAATTTAAATATTAAAAAATATAAAACTTGAACCGGCCGTTTCAAGAGAACTGTGACCGGTTGCCGGTTCACCGGTTGAACCGGCAGTTTTGGACAAAACCGGCCGGTTTGAAGATAAGCCGGTTTTTAGGTTGAACCGAACTGGCCTTTGGACCGGTTCACGGTTGAACCGGTCGGACCGGCCGTTCCAGCCCGATTTTTAAAGCATTGTTCTTTCCCATCAATAAAAAGAAAAATAATTAAATTAATATTTATTTCGATCACCAGCTAAAAAGACACCATGGTCATCGGAATATACAATTAAACTGGCCCAGGGGCTTTCAATATTTTCTATCCTCTAACCACGCTCACTCGAATAAAAAAAAAAAAAAAACTTGAGTAATAACAAACATAAACACCCGCTTACACTGTGAGCTTATACATTAAAACAATTTTAAACCACAAAATACTTCCTTTTAAAAACCATCAATGAATTTGATTGTTAGAAAGACAGTCCGCCGAGGAAGGCGACTCCGGTGGACGGTAGCCATGAGGAGCCATAGATAAAATTAGCGACGGTGAACTTTCCAGCCTCGTCCGGCAGGGTAATAACCCTGTATCCTGGCCACTGCACCCTCTTTCCGACGGCAGCTCCCGGCCCGTAGTTCATATACTCTCCGTAGTATAAAGTGTCAAGGGCAAATGATGAAGTGTTCCATGGTAGCCACCCACTCGGCTCAATGTGTCCTCCCATATACGAGAGCAAGTATACCACTCTAGAGTACATCTTCCATGGGCGCCCAAGAAACGTCTGAAAGCTCGAATCCCCCACACTGGCGTTGAGGTCGCTCGTCGGTAAAATCTGGCAGTCGTGGATTGAGATACCGGTGTTCTGGTTCGGATCCTTGCGGTTCTGCGCAGTAATGGTGACTTTCTGCATCGGAAGTGGTTTCCGAGCCCAAAGGCCGCACTTTTGGAGCACAACCGCGGCGTTGCCGAAGATAAAATCGACGGTTCCGTAGATGTCACATTCCCGGAAAAATTGCCTCTGCGAGTGCACATAAAGTGTGTCTTGGTAACCGATGATGCTGCAACGGTACACCACCGCGTGGTCGGCTCCGACTCGCAGCGCCACCGCTTGGTGCTTGTATGGCCCCGCCCAATTCTCTATTGTCATGTCCTTCATTATAAACCCGGCTCCTGTCGCGGCTGCAAGCACAAACTGGTAAAAAAATTTACGACTCACAAATGTTTGATGAAATGCCTCAGAGGAGATTTACATACCGAAAGTGGCTGTGTGGAAGGTGGTGTAGTTTTCGGATACGCTGCGTGAGCCGGAAACGATGGTTTTCCCCTTGCCATCGCCGACGAACAAGAGATTGATCTTTCTGCGGGAGACTTTAATGTTCTCCTCGTAGCGTCCGGCCTTAATGTAAATAATGATACGGCGGTAGCTTCCCTCTGGAGCGGCCTTAACAGCATCGTAAATAGTCTTATGCGTTCCGTTGCCGTCCTTTGAAACAATGAAGTCCGGTTGTATTGTCGGAGCTGGCATCTGGAGGAGTTTCCGATCTCTCGGTTTCACCCAATTCGGGAAGGTATCGTCGTCAGAGAGAAGGCGGCGCTTCCTTCGATGCTCAATGGGCACGCCGGCGAATTCCTCGCCGACGCTCGTGGCAGAGAACATGGCGAGGCAGTTGCTCACAAGCTCCGACAGGTCTTTCAAATGTCCTGCCATCTGCGCTTTCACATAGCCATCGGGGACGCCGTCGAAGCCCTCGGAGCAAGTATCGTGATTTGTCATCGCGGCGCTGAGCCAGGTCACTACATCCTCTCGCGGATGGCCGCCGCGCGAGACGGCCAGGAGTGATTGGCTGAGCTGGTCGACGGAGTCGTCGAGCAGTTCTATGCAGTCGTCGTAGGCGGCGCGGAGGCGCGGCTCCATGGGCGTTGAGGCCATCGCCGACGCCCCGTATAGCGCGGCGCCGACGCGGTGCAGGGTCATGTTGAGAGAAATGTGAAGGAGATCGCGCTCGCCGACACCAGAGAATTTCTCGAGTAAGCTGAAGCAGAGTGACGGGTAACGGGCCAGGCCGCAATTACGGGTAATGGCACTGGTCGGGCTTTGGTCTATTAGCTTGCGGGCGGGTCGGTGGGCGTTGCTGCGGAGAAGCAAAGCGGCGGCGGAGACGAGAAGAAGAGTGAATATTAGAGTAAATAGGAGGAAGCGAGCGTATCGGCGACGGGAGGAGAGGGGAGGAGTGTACTCGGACGGGCTGATCCTGTCGTAGCCCATGGTTGCCTGAAGTAACTTTGGCGGCGAGGAAAAGGAATGCTTACCGGTGCTTGTGACTGCTTGATAATCTGAGACTCTGTAGTTTTATAAGGGAGAGGAAAGGCTTTGTAAGAGTTAATGTGTTAGGTCGGTGAGAAGTCCATTTTCTTCCAGGCTTATAGCCATGAGCTGGCTTCAACTTTTGATTGGTCGGGATGTCTTAACTATGCGAGTGCCCGTAGGAGTGAAGACGACGATCCACGGTGGATTTGGCTTCATTGCAGGGAATTAACGGTGGATTTTGCGCGTGAAACCCCGCATGCGAGCTTGTTCCTCAACTGTGTAAGCCAGTGATGTAAGGAAGAAAAGTTCCTGACGGCCTTCTATTGTCATTAAAAGAAGCATTTTTAAAATAATTGAAACAAGTTCAAATCTCAAAATTTCCACTCACTAACACGGCCAAATATTGCGTCCGGTCACCGGATGTCCGGACATCCAATCCGGTGATGTCATGTCACTCAAATACATTGGATCCCGATATATTTTTGTGACATGGCAACACCGGATTGGTGTCCGGACGAATCCGGACACCAGGTACAATAATTTGCCCACTAATAGAGCGCTGCAATGAGTACTCATAGTCACATCCATCCATCTATCCACCCATACTCAATGGACATGGGTGGGTATGGGTACACCCATGGCCTCGTGAATGGGCATGGGTAGATACTCAACATCAGGGGACAAACCGATCGATTTACATTACTAATTATCATATGCATGTAGTATATTACAGTAAGCCTTACTAGCAGTGCGTAGTATTAAACCGCGTTGTGACCACGATAAATTTTGATATGTGGCTTAAAAGTTTGCTGTTAGAGAAAAGGTTAACAAACCTCAATGCCATTAATCATGGCAGACTGCATTCAAGAAGTGTAGAAATGGATGGATATGACATTCCGAAAGTAATCATAGGTGGGTGTGGGTGGGCAAAGCTTGTCAACGCAGAGCGTGTAGGGCTTTGCTAACTAATAATTAATTAAAAATCAACTCTTATAAATTTTTTTTCTCAAAATAACGATATTCTTAATCATGTTGCAACGGTCATCTATGCCATTGATAACAACCTTCTACTAACAGCATGAGGTCTTCATCCCAGGTTTCTACTTGACAACGATGTACTTTCCAGACATCGAAGGTGCTTTCCATTTTTATTAACTTTAATCGGTGATTTTGGAAAAATCTGGTGTGGAATTAACTCTTTTGTAAGCTCAGTACCTCTCTTTGGATCGGCCTTGGACGAGAGGAGACGGATATTAATGATATTCGTCTTAGATCTCTTTCATGCGCCCTTTAAAAACAAGTCTTTTCCTAGGGAAGTTTGCGTCTTTGAAAGATCCTATGGACTCTGTAAGAGTTTAGCATGAGCTGAAAGAGAGATGTCTTTATCACAGCAAAAGGAGATTGAAAGCTAAATTTAGAGGTATGATTGAGCGGAATCCCCTCACAGGAGGGATCATTTTTTATTTGTCAACGAGCTTTTAAGTTAAGCTTATAGAACTAAGAGTTTATTGATCCACGAGCTTAAGCTTAAATAACTATTTGTACATCAAATGAGCTCAAATTTGTGCTTCGCTAAGCTTGGCTCATTCGCTTTTGAGCTGGCTTGAATAATTCTCATTTCCTTTGTATCATTTGATTTAGGTAATTGAACTCTTGTTTTGGTTTATTCACTCATGAACTACTTTCTTGTACATATGATAGCAGAATTTTCAATGCCTAATCTAGTGAACAACGAGCTCCTATTGTGACTTATCCAGTGGTCCACCGTTGCCTTCTTCGCCAAGTGTTCGACATACCTCGAGGCACTCAAATTCCTTCATAAGCATATGTACTTCTCACTTGTACTTGGCTCATGCAACTTGAATATGCCCAGAGCTATGATTTTTAAGGCGTTTGTTGGTTTTATGAGCCTCCTGAAATTTTATTTAGTTTACTTATTAATGTATTCAGTTAGATTCATAATATTATATATGTGTGTGAGTTTATCTAAATTATTTAAAATAAATCTAAATATGTACAAATTATATTTTGCTAAAAGTTATTTTATTATCACTAATATTTGGCTTGATGTTAAATCCATTTGATTCATTAGATTATTTAGATATCATTTGAGGGGTTATGGTCCACTTTTAATTTAAATTGAATTTATTAAGTTTTTTAAAATATTATTTAATTTTGATATTGTGTAAGCTAGTTAGCAATTTTTACAATTTTTATAGGTATTTGGAGACTTTAACTTACCCTCGTGACTTTAATGTGTTTATTTTCTCTTGAAGTTCTTAAGTTGTCTACTTTCTCTAAATATTTATTTATTGCTCTTTAATTTTTCACCTTGTATTTCTCTTGTAAATATTTATTTTTTGGAGAAAGTATTTATTTTTTGGTGAAAAAAATATATGAACATCTTAGATTAATTTTTTTATATTTAAATTTCTTCATCCATAAAATTAACAAACCAATCCATTATTTTTGGCATAGATTTACTTTCTAAATCTAGCACATATGAAGGTTTACTTTTTATGTATATTTAAATTTAAAGTATTTATTTTATATGATTTAAAAAATTTTCAAAAGAAAAGGTATTCATATAAATTAAAATATAAATATATTTTATAGAAAGTAAATATTACATTTTATTTGCTAATTGTGAGGTGATTAATAACACAATATAAAATCAGCTCAAATATATTTGTTATTTGATTATATAATAATTTTAGTTTTATTGTCAATAACAATTTTTTTTTATTATACGTCATGGGTAGGATATCAAACTAAATACAACCATCATAACTATATATATAACATATTTTCATATTTACTATTTTTATAATTATCCACTATCATACACCTTATAACACTTACTTGGCCATATAGACTAATATGCTTTTATAAAATAAGAGGGTGTCCTTTTTGGTCCACTTCTTCATCTTCCTTCTCATCTAAGAACATAATATTTTTTGTAATGTGATTTCATATACGCAATTTTTGGTGATATTGAAAGCAAACAATTTCTTTTAGGTTCTTAGAAGTCAATTCATTTATTATCTTCTTGGGTGGGGGACTAAAACATGAAGGGTCACGTACGTCTAACGGTAGACTTTTAGGCTTAAAATGAGAAATTTGTCATAGCTAAAAGGTCCTCAAATATGTTTTCGTAGTTTATTACTTGAATTTTCCCTTACTTTAATGTCAATAGTTAGGTTTACTTTTTATGTATATTTAAATTTAAAGTATTTATTTTATATGATTTAAAAAATTTTCAAAAGAAAAGGTATTCATATAAATTAAAATATAAATATATTTTATAGAAAGTAAATATTACATTTTATTTGCTAATTGTGAGGTGATTAATAACACAATATAAAATCAGCTCAAATATTTTTGTTATTTGATTATATAATAATTTTAGTTTTATTGTCAATAACAATTTTTTTTTATTATACGTCATGGGTAGGATATCAAACTAAATACAACCATCATAACTATATATATATATATATATAACATATTTCATATTTACTATTTTTATAATTATCCACTATCATACACCTTATAACTCTTACTTGGCCATATAGACTAATATGCCTTCATAAAATAAGAGGGTGTCCTTCTTCGTCGACTTCTTCATCTTCCTTCTCATCTAAGAACATAACATATTTTGTAAAGTGATTTCATATATGCAATTTTTGGTGATATTGAAAGCAAACAATTTCTTTTAGGTTCTTAGAAGCCAATTCATTTATTATCTTCTTGGGTGGGGGACTAAAACATGAAGGGCCACGTACGTCTAATAGTAGACATTTGGGCTTAAAATGGGAAATTTGTCAATCTTGATTTTTAAAATTGTCATAGCTACAAGTTCCTCAAATATGTTTTCGTAGTTTATTACTTGTTTCTCCCTTACTTTAATGTCACTATTTTTTAATGCAATTTCTTCTCATGAATGAATTCAACTTTAGATTATAGGTAGTATTCAAGTTTCAACATTTGTTTTCATCTCTACCTAGGTTAAAAATATTCTACCTTATCTTTTCTCATTTGTTGAGACATTATCCCAATAAAGTTTGGCATACCTATTAATTTTAACTTAAAAAAGATGGTTCGTTGACAATCATCCATTTGAAACGCATGAAAGAATTCATCTTTTTCGATGAACCATTCTAAAAACATATTAGGATTATGAATACCACCATAGGTTGTGGCTTCTTCTACCTTATCTTTTTTTGTGAATTACCATATGATCATGGTGCCTATGATGTGCATTCATATTATGGTTTCTAAACTGATATCTTCTAAGGTTTATCACAAACTCTTCTCCTATAGGACCAATTTCAGCTTGGTCCTAGGTCGATGGTTAGTCTTCCATCATAGTGTCCATAACTTTCAAGTGGGTAATTAAGTTCAAATCTCCTCTTATAGCTTTTTTGAAGTTTTCTTCACTATGTAAGGCAATCGAAGATCCCCTTCTTGATAAAATTTTCACTTGATTCATGTTAGTATATTTTGGTGGCATGTTTTAAGCAGCGTGGATGCAATGTTGATGTAATGTGGGAATTTTTATAATTCCTTTAAAGTATACAATGAGTAATTGCCGAAAACATGAAAATATGCTTAAAATGATTTCTTAAAATTTTTATATCATTCACACTAATGTAATGAGAAAGTAAAACTAATTAACATAACATTGCTTGTAAAAATCTTTATAAAAAAATCTAAATTTGAAATGTATAGATCTACTATTGATTGGAACTTAGGTAAAAGCTAAATTTTAAAGTGGATTACTTATTTTCTAATTTTATTTCACTCTAGTAACTTGAAGGTGAGATACGTTTAAAGGGTGATTGCTTTAGTACATGAATATACATGTAACTGGTTCACACATTTACATTAAACTATAGAATTGATATAACATGTAATTTGCCTCAGATTTTTGTAATAGAATATTTAATTATCATAACAAAGAATAGATAAACATTGAAATCAAAGAAATGACATTTTTATGGAATTTAATTCACCAGTTCAAGCAATTTTCCAAGCATTCAATGCTCTTGGTAATGAAGTTTCGAATGCTAGTCCTCCAACCCAAACTTTGAAACAAATTTTTTGTGTGGTCTATAGTTAGACCACATTGGCATTAAATTTTGGGCTTGACGAGATTCTAAAATGATTTAGCATTGATGTATAATCCTTGAGAAGGGTTGAAGTACATATTGTTCGAATAACAAGAAAAAATAGAGAAATTTGAGAGTGCATGGAATCTAGCAAAATATTCATGAATAGACTTAAGGCTTTGAGTGTTTCAAAATGGGGGAACTTTGAGGCTTGAAAACTCTTGTAGATAAAAGAGGGATGATTCTAGATCAATTATAAAAAATTTCATAATTGTTTAAGATATTTTGATGGATCAAAAGAGGTATAGAACCCAACAAGATCAGATGTAAGCAAGATTTGGCTGAGGCTTCTTCTTAATGTTTTCAGCAGATTTTTGTGAGGAAATGGATGTGAAAGTAGTGTAGTAGCATGAGGCGATAAGTTTAGATGAATTATACAATAAATAGTTAAATTAATTTTCTTAGGAAGATAG
This sequence comes from Dendrobium catenatum, assembly GCF_001605985.2. Taxonomy (NCBI): domain Eukaryota; kingdom Viridiplantae; phylum Streptophyta; class Magnoliopsida; order Asparagales; family Orchidaceae; genus Dendrobium; species Dendrobium catenatum. The sequence goes on from NW_021319474.1 coordinate 60,376, forward strand.
AACACTTACCACTTGTCAAAGCAGTAATATTTGAATAATCTTCAAAGTTGAGGTCAACCATGCACCAGGCCTCACTTCTTATAAGAAAATTCAAATTTTAAATTACAATTAAAGTCCTCTCCTTCTTCATTTCACCAGATAACACCACAATTGAATTGCATAAGAGTGGGAAAATGAAATGGGTGTTGACCGCACTAATGAGTAAGAGGGAGAGTGAGATAACTTATGATAACTTAACCCTCTTTTTTATATAGACTAGCCAACCAAATTTGGGGAAATATTTATTTGATTTATTATAATTAAATAAATATGTGCACTTAAAGAAATATCATATTCCCTTCAAAAATTTAAAATCAAAATTTTAAAAATTTTAAATTATGAATTTTCAAAATTCAAAATTTCAAAAATTTAAAATTCAAATTTTCAAAAAATTTAAATTTATAATTACTACTACATATACAAAATATTATATAATATTTATCACACCCATAAAAATAAAATAAAATTCAACTATTTTTTTTTCTCTTTTTCTTTCGACCTTAAATCTTCTCAACTTCATTATAGCTATGGGCTCCCATTGTTAGTCATTTTCTTCATCAATGGTAATCTTGTGCTACATCACCTACCATGCACTTAATTGCATTTACTATTGACTAAATGGGTTAACTCAATGAATGCAATTTTAATATTACTAAAGCTAAAGCTATGCAAACAAAACTTTAACATAGGGACCAAGGCGTTTAACTCACTCATGTGGATATTTAGAACTATGATAAGCATAAGTCAACCCAAGTTTGTTTTTGGTTAAACCTATTTGACCAAATTACTCATTTTTATTTATTATGGGTTTACTTGGATTCAAATGATCCAAACCTTACAAGTTAGCTTTAGCTTTAGATTTTAATGGTATCAACCTATTCATATACCATTTAAAAGAATGATAGAACTCAAATTAATTCATTTTGGGCAATAGTCAACCCACTCAGCAAAAATAAACCATTTTGACCATTAGGATATCATAGACACAAAGTTTATTCAAACCAAATTCTATTATCTTTTCCATTGGCCAGACACTTCTGATCAAAACCATCAATAGTTATCCCATGCTTAAATGGGTAAGGCTGGGTGCACTTGACTACGATCGACCAATGGTGTTTATATATAGCATCCTCAGGCTCATCATCTCCTCTTAGGCCTTTTCTCAAGCTTGTATTGATAAAACATAAGCTCTAAATTTATAATAAAATGAATCATGTAAATACTAAGTAGAAATATCAAAAATACAAACATAAAAATATTCTCTTTTTCCTTAGCTTCCTAAAAAGAATTGTTACAAAATGGAACTCATCTCATTTGAAATTTCATAAGAACATCATTCTGTTAGCTTTGAAATTATAAAAATATTTATCACCAATTTAATCATAATTATTCTCAAGAGACTGTTTCTCTTGGAATGTAATTAATCATAAGAGCTTAACTTTCTCGGGAGCTTGTATCCCAGAATAAAATTAACAATTTCTTTCCCACATAAGATAGGGGTAAAAACTCTATGAATGTTAATTATTTTTTAAAACTTTATTTCTATCTTTGAAATCATTATACAGTAGTATTTTTTTATATTTTGAGATAGTATATTATTCTCTATGTTATATTTAACCACAAAATATAATAATTTAATCTGTAGTTAAATATAGATAATAATTTATTCTCTATGGGTTCCTCTAACAATTAATGCTTCATTACATTTTAATTTGATTCAAATTATAACTCATCACTATAATTATGAATCTAAAATATCAACAACAAATGATGATTTATTATATGAGAAAATAAATTAGTTCAAGATATTATGTAAGTATCATGTGTAATATTAAACTGGTTATAATTATACAATACTTTTAATATTACATCCATAGTAAGTTGATATTTTATCGAACTCGAACTTATAATATATTTCATTATTTTAAGGGTGTATATTCTAAAATCAATAACTAATTTATGCATTATAATGAAGAAAAAATGAATTAATTTTTTATACCACGCATTTGGTTATCATATGCAAAGTAAAGATTCCTTATATGCTAAATTTTAATAAACTCACATATTATTATACTATTTTGTAATATTTCACACATGATTTATACATTAAGAAGGAATATCTTTGATGTGGATTTTAATTTAAATATTAAAAAAAATAATTAATTTTATAAAATACACTCAAATTATGTCTTTAATTATGTGCATTGTTTTATATATATATGCATTTGTATATGATAAAAGGATGGCTAAATAAATGATCTACAAATCTACAATTGAGTAGACCCATTGGTTATCTATATTGTTGCAACTCGATTGGGCTCCCGAGTTTATAATTATGATGATAATAAATATTATTAATTACCTCTTTATTTTTCTTAATATTTATAGTGCATATTTATTTGTGTATTGACTAACATTTTAGGTACAATATACACTATTCTTTAAAGATTCAGGGCTTAAAATTAGGTAGAATAGGTTAGGGTAAAAAAATATATAATTTTAATTAATTATTTTTAATTTCTAAAGTCAAGTCTTCTAAAGGTGTATGCTAGCATAGTGATCGTGCACACACACACAAGGGAAGGAGAAATATTTTTAAATATTTTAATTTTTTTGTACATTGTACTATACGATCAATATCGTATTGGACGATTTATTATTACAAAAATTAATTAAAATATTTTATTTATCTAGAAATTTTTTTTTGAAATATAATTAATCGTAGTATGAATACCACATCGTACTAGATGATTTGTTATAATTAAAAATCCCATTGTTCATTAAATTAGGCAAAAATTTGAATTTCAAAAGTTGTTCTATTCATACTATACAAAACTAATCGCCTCGTATAATGTTTAAAATATTACATAATTTAATCATATGATTAATCAATCGAATCTGCTTAATTTTGATATTTAATGGTACTATATGAACTAGATCGTACTATACGATCAATAGAGACAATATTTGGTCATCCCATGATTCGTCTTAGACAAACAGCATTTCGGTTGAGCTAATTATATTATATGATTGTTCATTAGTATTGATAATCATATAAAACTAACAGGCAAATTGAATAGTTCATATTGATGATCGTACAATATTAATATGTCATATTCTACACTTCGTACTAGACGATCCTAAGATTATCCTGTAAGATTTTTGACAGCTGCACTTTCCACTTTCATCATAGAATCCATAAACATAAGACTAAGTTTATGTGCAGATGGTTTTACTTCATTTAGCTGGTTAGCTTCACCTTACTCATGCTAGCCCATAATACTCACCCCATATAATCTTCCCTCAAAATTGTGTATGACTACTCATTACATATTTCTGATGCTTATCATTCCAGGGCCATGTAATCCAAAAATAAAGATAGATGTCTTCTTACAAATGTTAATTAATGATTTAAATTTATTATGATAAGAGGGAGTAAGTATATATGATATCTATGCTAAATAAAACTTCATTATGAGGGTAGCATTACTTTGGACAATTGGTGACATTCATGCATACGGTATGCTCTCAAGTTGGAACACTTTCGATAAATTAGCTTGTCCATATTGTATGGAGTATACAAAGTCATCACTTTAAAGTATGGAGGGAATAACACTTGGTTTGACTATCATCACATGTTCTTACATATAGGTTATCCTTTCAAGCAAATAAATATGTTTTTGTTAAAAATAAAATGGTAATATCGCAACCTTCTCCTAGATTAACTAGTGATGAAATATTTGAAAGAGTAAGATCCATACCCACAATAGTGGATTCTTCAACATTAGCTGATTATAAATTATCTGGGTATGGTGTCAGCTATAATTGGATAAAAAGTATTTTTTTGTTATTGTAATATTGGAGGACAAACCTGATTAGCTATAACTTGAATGTGTTGCATATAGAAAAAAATATTTTTAATAACATATTAAATACAATCATGGACATCAAAGAAAAATCCAAAGGCAACATAAAAGTAAGGATGGACTTAAAGAAAATTTATAGGAGGAAAGTATTAGAATTGAAGGATGGTAAAAATGGAAAATTTCTCAAACCAAAAGTTCATTTCACCTTGACTTTATAGCAGAGTTGAGCAGCTTGTGAATGGGTAAAGACTCTATAGGTACTTGATGGAAATTCTTTAAATCTAAGTAGATGTGTTGATATAAGCTTTGAGAGATTGTTTGGTTTGAGAAGTCATGACTATCATATATTTATGTAATGTCTAAAACTAACTGCCTTTAGTTATCTGCTAGATCAAAATTTAAAGCCCTTGATCGAGCTAAGTATCTTCTTTAATGGTTTATGATATTTAAAACTAATTGCAGAGCACCTGATTCTTATGAAGTAGCATATCCCTTTCATTTTGTGTAAATATGAGAAGATATTTCCTCTATTTTTTTTACTCTATGGAGCATCTACCTGTGCATTTTTCATGTCAGCAATAGTCGATGGACCTATTCAGTATCGGTAGATGTATCCTTTTGAGAGGTATTTAAATAAACTCAAGAAGACTACTAAAAATAAACCATATCCTAATGGCTCAATATGTGAAGCATATTTATTGTACGAGACAACCCAATTTTGCTCGTATTACTTTGAAATAGCATCATAATTAAGCTAGATCACTAAACCTCAAAATATGAATAAATCCTTAAATTTATCTATATTCAATGAAAGTGGTAAACCTATAGGTGCTAACACCGTGCACTATTTGACTTATTAGGAGATGAGAGTTTCTACATTATATGTCTTGCTTAAATGTGATGAAGTTGTGTCATATATCGAGTAAGTATGACTTAGCTTGCTCATAAATTTTTTTTAAACCTTAATGTTAATATGAGTTTCATTAATGGTTTGAATACATCAAAATAAGTAGAAGTTTAAAAGTAGTGGAAACAAAATTCCCTATTTAGTTTAAAAATATGATACATACTTAGACTATTCATTTCAAGTAATATATTTTTATTTAGTAAATAAATATGCTAATAATATATTTTATCTACAAACTAGGTGCACACTGAAGGCAATAATTTATAGTATAATGAGATATTTGATATAGTTTGGGGACCAAATAGAGTAGTGAAATATTATATATATATATTTTTTTGTTAATGGTCCAAATTCCAAACAAATTTTTGGTGTGAAGGTAGAAAAATAGAAAATTTTGATGTATGTGTAAGAGGGGACACCCATACATATAATGATTCTAAGTACTATAGGGTATTACAAGAAATATTTTTATTGGAATATCCTGGTCATAAGAATAATATGTATCTATTAAATTATGAGTGATTTGATCAATTATAGAACAGGGGTACAAGAATACATCCATTTTATGATATAATAGAAGTTAAGTGGTGTAAGAGATATTAAAAGTTTAATATATTGAGATAGTTGCTACTTAATTCTTGATTGTTGATATTCTTGTAACTTGTATATTTTTTATGATTCTAAATATTATTTCTTTAATTATTATTTCTCCTAACATATTTTAGAAGAAATTTTTTACTGTTTGTGTGTACTAATATTTCAGGGAAATCATACTCTGGATTATTGAAGACTTTAAATCAGATCAGTCAAAGATTTATTGTAACTGAAGTATGTATTTTTTATTTTATTGAGTCTAAGAGAGTGTGATTATAATTGAGTAACTATGTACACACACATTGGGAGAGAGTTTAAAATCTATAATTTTTAAACTGATCGTACTATACGAAGTCTTTTTATACGAGATGATTTGTTTAGTTATTTTCTCCTTCGAGCAATCAAACGAATAGATAGTAAAAAAATTTTCTTAGTATGGATCGTACTGTACGATATTTCAATCATACGTATGCCATCTAGGGTATGAATTAGATGGGTCGCTTTTCATCCAGATGAACCTAAATTTTTTTTAATGGTTTGTACCATATGATGTCATTATCGTACGTACGCCATCCAGAGTATGAATTAAATGGGTCACTTTTTTCCCCGATGAATTTGAAAATTTTTGTAACTAATTGTACTGTATGATGTCATCATCGTGCATACTCCATCTAGGGTACAAAATTATGGGGTGCCTCTTTATCCTGATGAAAGTGAAAATTTTTCTAACTGTTCGTACTGGATGAACTTGGTTCTTGCCAGATGATCATCATGTATGAAATCATTTCATATCGATTCACAATAGGTTCATATGCAATACTTTTTGAACTGTTCGTACATACAAACATAAGATCGTATTTGTACGATCGTGTATGCTCACAATAAAAAATTTCAGTTTTCTTGACTGTTTTTGTCTCTTTGATATAAAAGGTCCTCTAAAACTGACATGAAAAATCTTGTTTTCATGAATTTTGAAGAGCAAGTGAAAGAGAGAGTGGGAGAGTGTTTGAGAGAGATTTCTTATAAGTGGAGTGTGAAGGGTTCACAAGGTTACTCAAAGGTAAGGATCTCTTTGTGAATTTGGTGATTACTCTTCTTTTCTTCTTTTTAGTTACTCGTGAGAAGATCTTTAAAGAAGATTTGGTACTCTGGTGACACTTGGAGGGTATGAAAGGATGACGATACTCTACCGACACTTGGAGGGTGTGAAAGAATAACGGTACACTATCGAGACTTGGAGGGTTTAAAAGGATGACGGTACTCTGACAATACTTAGAGGCTGTGAAAGGATGATGGTACTCTGTCGACACTTGGAGGGTGTGAAAGGACAAAGGTTCTCTGCCGCACTGGAGATTTATGAAAGAGAGGTTTTTGTAAAGACTTCTCAGCCTTGCTGTGGGGGAAAAAGGAGAGTCACTTTGATAATAATTCAGTACCTAAAGAGGGAGTCTTCAGGGAGTGGATATAGGTCATATTTGATCGAACCACTATAAATTTTTTTGTTTTTTTTTTATTTTCGCATTTATTTACTAATTATTATTTACTATGGTTAAAAAGTTTATTTTGAAACTTAAATTAACTTGCAATGAGAATGTCTACTTTTAGAAATTGAAACACACCTGAAGGGTATTCGATCACTAGACCTCTATTATTTGACAATATCCCTTTTAATTTTTTGAAAACATGCATTTCTACTTTTCTACAATCACTTGATTATCACATGTGGATTTTAGTTCAAGAAGAGATACAAGACCAACTAGATCAGTTGATGACATTAGAGTTGGAACACTCTTTGCATACTGAACTATAAAAGAATGTGGCTTAACACAGTTAGATGTTAAATGCTTAAACAATATCTTTTGTACAATTAAGTTAGAAGATGACATGTGGGTTTCTACTTATAAAAGTGGAAAGGATATTTATGATAGACTTTGTATTACTTATGAAGGGACTAATGAAGTAAAGCAATCTAGATTAAATATCTTATTATATGACTATAAATTATTTCGTATGAAACTCAATGAATCCATTTCTGACATACATATAAGATTCACTCAAATAATTACTTCTTTGCATACATTAGATAGGGAATTAATTAATATTGAAATGGTCAATAAAATTCTTTATTATTTTCTTACTACTTATGATGCTAAAATATCTACTATTATAAAGTTTAAGGATTTAAATATCTACTCTATTGATAATCTTCTTAGATCACTAATTACTTACGAGCAAGTAGCAAGTCAAAGAAATATTGATGCAAGAGAATATAAAAAGGAGAAGAACATATTATTGAAAGCAAATGATTTGGAGAGTGATCAGTTACTACCTGAGGATGAGGATGACATTGCCTTAATGACTAGGAAATTCAAAAGTTTTTTTTTAAAAGGAAGCAGATGAGATGCCAACAGTGGAACAGAGGTAAGTTTAATAAAAATGTTAAGGTATCTAATGATGTGATTTGCTATGAATGCTGAAAACCTAGACATATAAAATCAGTATGCCCAAATCTAAAAGCTACTCCTAGTAAGAAGAAGGTAAAAGAGAAAGCAAATGTGAAGAAGGACAAAAAGAGATTTTAAAAAGCTTTTTGGGCGGACTCAGCTTCGGATTCGTCAGAAACAAAAAGGAGGAAGTCACCAACCTGTGTTTAATGTCCGATAATCTTTATCAATCAGATCTAGAAGAGATATGTGACTTAACCTATATTGAATTATTAAAGTTTCTGAAAGAATACATTATGCATATAGAAAACTTAAGAAAATACATGCTAGAATGAACTTAGAAATATAAGAGTTGCAAAAAGAGCATGAAATCCTTAGAGAATATCACACACTGATAGATAACAACCACATAAGCTTATTTGATGAATTCAATGATTTCAATAAAAAGAATGATCTTTTAAAATCATCTTATGCTCAATTGGAAAAAGAATTCAAAAATTTTTGGGATGAATCTAAGAATAGATATCACTATTTGAAATATGATAGCACTATATTAGAATATACCAATTCATTTCTTAGACTAACAGTGAAAGCTCTTGAAAAAAATAGAAAAAAATCAACACTTGAAGATTTTACAAATCCTATTTCGAGATAAAAAATTTAAAAAACCACGAAGAGATAGATTTATTATAGAAAATTAAGAAACCCATTTTCTGGAGTTAAATATTTTACTTGTGGGATAATTAGACATATTTCACACACTTGTACTTTATATAGAAAAATGCATTTAGTGTGGAGACCTAAGATGCATAAAACAAGTCATATCATGCATGTATCTAGTTTTAAATTGCCAAAAGTAGAACCCATACTTATTTGGATTTCCAAGTCTACTGTTTGATTGTCTTGTAGGAACACTCTCATACAAGACCTCGTGAGAGCATTTGATACCTAGACATCATTTGTTTGAATCATATGAATGGAGACACTAAAAAATTCATATTGCTGGAAGTTATGATGGAGGCATGGTTACACTGACAGATAACACCACCAGGAAAGTGGTTGGCACAAGTATGATCGAAAACTTGCAAAAATTTTTTTATAGAAAATGTATTGCTTGTCGAAGGCTTAAAGCATAATTTGTTAATTATTAGTAAGCTATGTGATAAAAGGTATAGTGTAAAATTTTTTCTCACTAGCTGCATATTAAGCCTAAATGGAAATGATGTTTTGAATGGAATTAGAGTAAACAATGTTTATATGATAGATTTGAATTGTATTAACACTCATAATACATTTTATTTAAAAATAATTTTTAAATAATCTTGGTTATGGTATATAATACTTTGTCATGTTAGCATGAAAAATCTTAGGACAATTACCCAAAAAAATTTGAATAGAGCTATACCAAAACTTGACTTTACTAAAAATCACCTTTGCAATGCATGTCAATTAGGAAAATAGGTGAATTCCCATTTCATTCCAATAAGAATCTTAGAACTAGTAAACCATTGGAGATTATTCATATAGATCTTTTTGGAGTAGTTAGTACTATTAGTCTAGGAGGAAAGGTATACTGATTTTTGATCGTTGATGATTTCTCAGGATTCACGTGGGTTAAATTTTTATTTGTAAGAGTGAATAATTTGAGGAATTTATAAATTTTTCGACTTGAATTCAGAGGAAACTAGGGTGTGAGTTTTTAACAATTCAAAATGATCAAGGAGATGAATTGAAACAAGCACCTAGGGCTTGGTATGAGAGGTTAAACACTTTTCTATTTGAGAGATCTTTTGAAAAAGTGTGAATACCACTCTTTTTTTGAAGAAATTGAGAGATGATATACTCATTGTTCAAATTTATGTTAATGATATCATTTTAGATCTTCAAATAAAAATCTTTGTGTGACTTTTCTAAAATAATGAGTAGTGAATTTGAGATGTGCTTAATAGGAGATCTTTGTTACTTTCTAGGTTTTAGCATTAAAAAAATTAATGAGAATATTTTTTAATCAGTCAAAGTATGTTAAGGACATCCTCAAGAAGTATGAAATGGATGATACTAAACTAGTTAGTACACCTATGAGTTTCTCAGTTTAGTTGGATAAGGAACCAAAGGGAAAATCTATTGATCAAAAGAAATTTAGTGGAATTTTTTTTATATTTTTTATTTTTATTTTTTTATTATTTTTTGTTTTTTATTTTTTTATTTCTTATTTTTTATTTTTTTTAAAGAGAAATTATTAGATCTTTGCTTTATTTGATAACTAGCAGACCTGACATTATATTTAGTATTTGTTTATGTGCTAGATTTTAATGTAATCCAAAAGAATCACATTTGATAGCAATAAAAAGAATTTTGAGATATCTCTCAGGAACTCAGAACTTAGGAATTTGGTATCCTAAGTATAGCTCTTCATTTAAAATTATTAAATATTTAGATTCAAACTTTACAGGTTATAGGGTTGATCGAAAGAGTACATCTAAAACTTGTCAATTTATAAGAAATTCTTTAGTTTCTTGGTCTAGTAGAAAATAGAATTCTATATCCCTATCTATTGTTGAAGCTAAATATATTACCTTAGAAAATTATGTGGCACATGTTCTTTGATTGAAATAATAATTGATAGATTTAGGATTTATAATAGGTATACTTCTAATTTATTATGATAACACTATTATCATTTGTATTTTAAAAAATCTTATTCATTATTTTAGAACCAAACATATAGACATAAGATATCATTTCATTATGGATCATGTATCCAAAGGAGAAATTGAATTAAACCATATTTCAACTGAAAATCAACTTACAGACATTATTATAAAACTAGTCTTTGATACTTTTAGCATATTAAGAACAAGGCTATGTGTGATCGATCTAAATGCTTAAACTATATCTTATGCAAACTTGATATGATTTCATATATTTTTCCTGTTTTTGGTTTTCAATTTTTTATTTGTGTGAGTGTTTTCAGATTTTTTTTTAATTTTGTTTTATATTTTGTGTTATTTAGACATGTTTTAACATATCAAAGTTTCTGTTTCTGATCATTCGTGTTGAATTTTTTAAGTATTCTACTAGTACTGTATGAAATTATTTTTATCCTTTATGAAATCTGTAGCATGTTAATCGTTGTTTTGGAGTGAATGCATAAATTTTTGATTTTTTAATACATATCATACTATACGATATTTATATCATCCTGAATGATTTGTATTTATTCGTCTGTACACATGTAGACGGTTATTCGAGCAGAATTGGTTATTATAATTGATCGTACATACAAACCATATGTCATTAGATGTGGGGGATGAAACCTAACCATCATTAAAACTATCTTAAATAACTGATCATCACGAATGAACACCTATTTGTCAGAATGATTTTCTAGTCAAAAAGTATGTACGAAAAGATGCTTCGCAACTTGCATGATTATGAAAAGTTATTTCATTTTGAACATTTTTGTTCGTCCATTACAAAAACTTTTTTGTCCCATACATCTTATGATCGTACGTATGAACCTATTTTTGTACTGAATGAAAGGTCATTTTTCTTTAAGTAGGAGAGCTTTAGAATTCATTTTCATTCACTGCAACAGTTTCTTTCAATCATTCTCATCTTAGAAATGGCCAGTTCTAGCAAGTGTGGTAGAGTCTCTAAGGGTACGTCATCTAGGGGTGGAGATGGAAACTTTCTATATAGAGCAAATGAGGATTCTTAATTTAGGTTTGTCGCTGCAAAAATCACCGAGTCTAGACTCTTAATTCAAGAGGATATCCATTTTCAAGTCATGCCTCTTTTTTCTTCAACTCAATTCACCTTTATCTTGACTTTAATCCGTGCTTATCATAAGGAGATCTTTCATTAATTTTTAGCGAACATAAGTTTTAGTGAGGATGAGAGTAGGATAAGATCATATATTCAAAAGAAACGGGTAGAAATCACTAAGGAAGATCTATGAACTTTTCTACATCTAAGAACTCAAGGTACTAGAGCACATACTATGACTTCTAAATCTGATTATGATTGGTCTAAAATAAATAAAACTCTTAGAGGAGTTACTCAAGTTGGTCACTTTAAATCAAAATGCTAGGGTCATGCTGCATGTCCTTAGAACTTCAATTATTCCTAAGGCTGGTGGTCACATAAATATTACTCCTATTTTGTCCACAGTTACCTATCTAATCATGATTGGATAACCAATTGATGAAGCCCAACTCATTCTAGATTATATTTATAACCTTTATGAAATTGGGTTTGTTTCTCATAGGAGGAAGAAAAATATTACTTTAGGACATCTAGTGACCTATGTCTTAAAAAAGAAGTACAACATTTTTTATCCTGGTATCACACCCACTGAGTTGCCAATCTACTTCACTGATGCCTCTTTTTGAGCACTTTTTGGTAATAATGATGATTCAAGTGAGGATGCTGAGAAAGAAGGGGGAGCACCTGCACCTACTCATGGACCTAACTTTCAGGAGATGATCCTGCATTTTGACTGATTAGAGGTCATTTTGATTAAATTCAGACTCACCTAAATCAGCAGGATGCACAGTACCAGCAAGATATTGGTTGGATCTGAGATCAAATCGACTCGATAAACATTAATATAGCTATGATGAATAGCTTTTTCTCTATCTTCAACTAGTCTCCTCTAAATCAGGGTCCCTCAGAGTTCTATATATACATCTTTTATATTATCTTTGCTAGTCCTCTCCATATGTGATGATTTCAATGATGATTTCAGTGTTATATGTACTTATCTTTGTTTAGTATTTTGTGTACTTATCTTTATTAATGTTTTACTATTTTTATTTTGATAGAAATTGATATCAAAGAGCTTAAATGTATTTGATCTTTAAATTGATATCAATAAAAAATATCTTATTTTGCTTAGTTGCTTTTGTTCGTTATTTGAAATGTAAGTTTTGCCTATATAATAATCCTGTCTTAATTGATCTAAAAAGTATTATAAATTAACCTGCAATACAAAATTAATTTAATTATGAAATCTAATTTTTCAAAATTATAAGTTAACTTATAACTCGTTCAGGTTAAGGATATCACTCTCATGTTCTTTTAAGGCAAATAAAATTTAAACATTATTATTACAATTTTGATGTCTTATTATTTTTATTACTAATTTTAATATAATTATCTTTGTAATTAGAGAAATTTGATGTTTTAGAGTATTGATTTTGGAAAGATCAATTAAAAAAAAAGGGTATAAAGAAGAAATATTTATTGTGTACAAAAATTAAAAAAATGTGTAATAGTTTGCAAATTAAAAAGAGACATAAAATTAGCCCAAATACAAAAAGATATAAAAAGTATGCCACAAATATTTGAAAAGATGCGCAATATCACCAATTGAATATGTTATTTCCTCTATCATTTAATCTTCAAATTCAAATCAATCTAATGTTCAATTATATTTTATATTGAAAATTGAACTTAACTAATCTTCATTTCATCACCTTTGTAATAATTCTTCTTATCTAATTGTCTAGAATGCTTCATGACCTTGAGCAATTTTTCTTGTCTACGCTATACTTTAATTTAAATGATTTGGATTTTTTTTTCATCTAATGATCATTAACTTTGTTTTTCAAATTATAGTTCAATGCCATTCAAGATCAATTACTAAGGTTTCTTATATAACTTCTTTTATTTCAACCTTCTTGTTTCCCTTTTTATTGTTGTCAAAAGTGGGAGTAAATATTTTTTTTGTATTTTATTAGTGTTTTGTTATTTTGCTATTATTTTTATTTTTTTGTATTTTAATCATTTATGTAAAATAAAATAAAAATAAAAAAATTATTCTTTAAGGAATTCCCTTATATTCACATGTTTATTTATTTAGGGGGAGCTATGGAGAAATATAGTGTATTCAATTTTACTCAAATAATAATTGTTTTTCCATCATAAAAAAGGGAGAGATTATTGAGATAATTTCTACTTAGTTCTTGATTGTTGATATTCTTGTAACTTGTATATTTTTTATGATTCTAAATATTATTACTTTTATTATTATTTCTCCTAACATATTTTAAAAGAATTATTTTACTATTTATGTGTACTAACATTTCAGAGAAATCATGCTCCGAAATATTGTTGAAGACTTCAAATAAGACTAGTTTAGATTTTATTATAACTAAAGTTTATATTTTTTATTTTATTGAGTCTAAGAGAGTGTGATTGTAATTGAGTAGTTGTGCACACACACAACGGTGGAGAGTTTAAAATCTATAATTTTTGAACTAATCGTACTGTACAAAATCTTTTCGTACGAGATAATTTGTTCCATTATGTTCTTCTTCAAGTAGTCAAACGAACAGATAGTAGAAAAATTTTCTAACTATGGAATGTACTGTATGATATTATAATCATATGTATGTTATCCAGTGTATGAATTGGATGAGTCACTTTTCATCCAGATGAACCTAAAACATTTCTGAACTATTCATACCATACGATATCGTCATTATACGTATGTTGTCCAGGATACGAATTAGACAGGTCCTTTTCTTCCCGATGAACTTGAAAATTTTTGTAACTGATCATACTATATGATGTTGTCATCGTACGTACGCCATCTATGGTATGAAATTATGGGGTGCCTCTTCGTCCCGATGAAGGTGAAATTTTTTTTTAACTATTTGTACCTAACGAACTTAGTTTGTACTGATGATCATCATATATGAAAACATTTCATACTAATTCACAATAGATTCATTCATAAAAGTTTTTGAACTATTCGTACATACAAACATACAATTGTATTGTAGGATCGTGTACGCTCAAAATGGAAAATTTTATTTTTCTAAACAGTTTTTCGTGTCTTTAATATAAAAGGTCATCTAAAACTGACATGAAAAAGTCTCTTCGTCATGAATTTTGAAGAGAAAGTGAAAGAGAGAGTGTGGGAGAGTATTTGAGAGAGATTTCTTGCAAGTAAAGTGTGAAGGGTTCACAAGGTTAGTCAAAGGTAAGGATCTTTTTGTAATTTTAGTGATTACTCTTCTTTTATTATTTCTAGTTGCTCGTGAGAAGATATTTGAAGAAGATCCGGTATTCCGCCGATAATTGGAGGGTGTGAAAGAATAACGGTACTCTGCCGACACTTGGAGGGTGTGAAAGGATGACAATATTCTACCGACCCTTAGAGGGTGTGAAAGGATGAAGGTACTCTACCGACACTTGGAGGGTGTGAAAGGATGACGGTTCTCTGCCGCACCAGGGATTGGTGGAAGAGATGTTTTTATAAAGGCTTCTCCACCTTTTTCTGGGGAAAATAGAGAGTCACTTTGGTAATAGTGCAATACTTGAAGAGGGAGTCTTTAGGGAGTGGATGTAGGTCGTGTTTGATCGAACCACTATAAATTTTTGTGTCTTTTAATTTCAATTTTTATTTATTGCAAGTTATTTATTGTGATTAAAAATTTTATTTTGAAACTTAAATTAACTTGCAACGAGATTCAAATCAGTTTTCTATTTAAAAAATCCAATAAAATTTTTAAATTAGTATTTCACCCCTATCTTGGTTAGCCTTGAGATAATAGCTTAGGTTTAATAACCCATACGTAATTAATATAACCCATTCATCATTGCTAGCCATACAAGCAAAATTTATTTTGGTAATTATTTGAGTATAGTATGAGGAAAATAAGATTAGCTCGTAGTTATGAAGACCAAACTAAAGGGAGTTATTGAGAAACCCACATCAATAACACCAACATATCAAAAAGAGTTTATGACAAACTTAAAAGATCTTGCTAATGATATGGACAATCAAATTACAACTACTGAGAGTGAGTTGCAGTTAGATGAAGTAGATTTAAATATAGAGAAAATTCATGATGAATTTGATAATGGTGTAGATATATCAACATATAAAAGTGAATCAACATGAGATAAATGATTTTTTACAATAAATTATGTATCGATAATTTATATTAATAATATGATTTATTTAAATAGCATGACAATAGTTATTTTATTATTTTATTATTGGTCTACTTCATTTATTTAATTGATGTGTTATTTTATATTAAATTTTTTATAATTTATGTTGCTAATATATATTTTTGTAGATGGCTTCACGCGATGAGCCTAAAAGAGGAATGGTATTTTTTTTTCAAAAGTGCACAAAGAAGATGACTGATTACCCACCCAAAAAATCTATTTGTACTGAGGGGACATCTTCGTATAAAGAGCGGTACATGTGGTTTAGAAAGTTTGAGGTTAGTTATTATATAAATATTTTTTTTATTATTTCTTCTTTACATAAACTAATATAAATATATATTATATATTATATATTTATAAATGCAGAAAGATTTTTTGTTTGCTACCACAATCAAAAAGAATTTTGAGAAGCGTGGGTTAAATCACATGCTAGACATGTTTACATAAATTAAAAAGATAGGCGAGCAACCACTATAGTTTAGTGAGAGTGTATGGGCTGAGTTGAAGAGTGATTGGGGTAGCTCAGAGATAGCAAAAGGAGGGACCAAAATGGATAAAATAGAGCTTCTAATGTTTTGGGCATGGGTAGTTCCCTTCATATTGGGGGTTCAGTTCCACATACTGAGCACAAATGACATTTGATAAGGAATTTTAAAGAATTCAATAATTTACTTTAATATGAATACTAATATATGTTTGTTACAAAAGCGGTATTGGGTAGAGAATCGACCCCTATTGTCTTATATAGTCAAACCCACAAGTGACAGGAGGACCAACAATGGGTTGATGAGTGAGCAAAGCGAGTCTATATAAGTATATAAGATTAAAATATTTGATTTCATATCTAAATTGCTTAAATTTTTATTAACTTTCATAGGAGGAGTATACAAGGCTTTGAGAGAGCAAAGTTGTAGTAGGTTAAGGTTCTTCTAGTGGAGAATATTCTAATTACCCTACTTGGTCGCAAGCTATAGGAGGAATGCAGCATGATAGAGTTTAGGATTTAGGCTCGCAAGCCCATGCATATGATGGGAAAACATATGGTGGCTCCAACTTTTCAATAAGTACCTAGGAGTCCTTATATAGCCAACATGTATCCACCCTTATAACCGAGTTAGAGTAGGTTAGGAAAGCACAAGTTGACTAGCAGATGTAGATGCAACATCATATGCAGATGTAGCAGCAGATACAAATGTAACAGTAGATAAAGATGTATCAAACTCAATTGTGAGATGAAATGTGAAAAATGAGAGAGTAGTTCAATGGGAAGAATACAACTTCAATAGAGGAAGAGACTGATTTAGAGTAGATGTTGCATATTTTATTCTGGATATCTATATTTATTTATTTTGGGACATGCATTTTTTTTTTTGGACATCTGCACTTGTTTATGATTGGATATTTTTTTATGATATTTTTTTATTTTTGGTTCATGCTTATATGTTTATGTTCAATTTTTGGAGATGTTTTTTATTAGAGGTGTATGCTTGAATGTTTATAGTATTGGAACTTTTGTATGCATGTTGTTTTGTTAAAATCAGATCCATAAGTCGGAAGGTTATTTTTTTGTTTATGCTACAGGTTTTCGGTGGATTTTATGTCGGAAACTCCATCGGCATTACGATATAATGAAAATGGAATGTCAGTTTTGGCGTTCTTTTATGCTGGAATTTCTGGCAGTAAATCCGCTGGTATTATCCATTTACAGTTGTGTGGCAGATTATCTACCGATATTTTCGGCATACAAATGTGCCAAAATACCGACGTATTAACACCAGAATCTGCTTAAGAAATATGATATATTAATACATTCTCTCTTTTGTCAGAATTACACCAAAATTGTCATAAATTTTTTTCCAGTGATAAAATTTCATTGGTTAATATTTTTTGACGTACAAATTACCGTCGAATGCATTTTCGTCAGAAATTCACCAGAAAATGCAATTTTTTGGCGTATTTCTAGGGTTATCGGTGTATAACAGGACATTTTATTTTAGTTAATCATTCATGATTAATAAGAAAAGTACATATTCTTAAATGAATTATTAAAGTTTGTATAGTTCAATAAAACTATTATACAGATAAATATTTTATAGTTATATATCAATATTTTAATTATGGTTAAGTGGGATATAATAATAGAGAACATTTAATTAGTGGAAAAGAAGGAATATTTTACTTTAAATATTACTTAAAAGCAAATTAAAAGCTTGAGACCAAGAATTTTTTCCACCAATAACTTATAATTAAGATTCCACTCGTGAAGAAAGAGTTAGAACCATAACAACTAATATAGTAATTTGCCAATTAAAATAATTTGAAACAAAATATAGCTCGTACTTGGACTAGAGTATTGCTTCAATTTCAAAACAATTGCTTAGAATTTTGTTTGATTTTTGTTCCATCCAATCTTTCTTAGGTAGGGTCTATAAGATCTTATTTATAAAGGAAAAAACTTGAATGGTATCACCTAAGGTGGTGATGGAAAGGTAATGTTGTCAAGCGTAAAATAAGAATTCATATATTTGAATAGATTAAGTTGGAGCTAAAACTTCTAAATTATTAAAAGATGGGTTTTCTTAGGAGAAAAGTAATGAGAATCTCCATATCAAAGGTATGAGATGTTAGGAAACTAATTGTGGTGTTCTTTTGGATTTTGGATCATTGTTTGAGGAGTTATAATATTTTTAATTTAGTTACCTATAGCTAAAATTTATCTCCCCATAGTAGGATTTTGGTTATGGTATCTTAGGACTATTTTGGATTCAAGAACATAGAAGGTTGCGCAAGGGAGATGTGGAGATATTTAGGAAAGTTTGGAGAGGTTAAGCATGTTATGGGGTTAAGGGAAGCTAGGCTCGAGGCTAAGTGGAGTTGATGAAATTTTTTTTGGGAAAGAGAGGGACTAATGGTTGTTGGTGGATGTTTTGAAAAGTATAATCTTAATTAGGTAGTTTGATATTGAATCTACAGTCTCAAAATCAAATATTTTGTTATAAATAATATATTTTTTCTTAATGCAAAGATATCGTTTGCTAACCATTCGCTAACGAATTCAGATGATGAAATCGAAAGTTGTCATCCCGATTGTACTAGTCAAATTCAAACAAGAATTACATACGATCCCAAAGGGTCGAAACGAGATTCTAATAATGTTTTACCACTATAATCCGGATGGAAGATCATTAATTTCATATTTTATGTTACAATAAAAAAATAAAATATCTATCCAAAGAGAGAAAATATCACTCATTATCGATCGATGGAACATAACGATAATGATCTTTATCAACTTATTTTTCCCAAAGAAGATTAATTTTGAGTTTTAAAAATTGATTTTGAAAAAGGTGGATGTGAGTTCTAAATCTCCTGCGAGCACAAGCCCTTGTAGTTAATTACATCATAAAAAAATTAGTTTTCCTATGTATACTCTCGATTAAAATAATAATGAATTTTTGTTTAAAGATTTTCTAGGAGTGATCTCAAAGAAAGTGAATTTCATAAATTTCAAGTGGGAATGGATCAATTTGGAGCACTTATTTTTAGAGTCAAGGGAAGAAGAGTAGGGGATATACTTTAAGATTATGGAACAATTTAGAAGTGTCCAAACCTCATCTAAGTGTTGCGCTTTAAATTTTGGGAATGACAGAAGATTTAGTTTGAGTTGAGAGTTTTATTAGAAATTTGATATTATATTCCTGGAGGTTAGGGTCTTATGATCCAAGATCTTCCCCATATCCTAAATCTAAATTGGCCACCACATAGTGGTAACCCAAACCTAACTTATGTAATGCAGAACATGAACTTACCCCGGTCTGGATTGGGGTGCAGCCTAGCCACCTAGTCGATTTTAAATACATGAGTCTGTTTATTTAATGAAAGAGTGGTAGGAACATTTTTGTTAAAGTTTTGGAGAGATGAAATCGACGTCTAAAGATGTTCCTAAGTGGTCCCTTGACTTATATTGGGTGAAAATGCTAAAGACTAATGCAATTAAAATTTAGACTCTTTTAAATGTAATTCTAATGCAATGCATACTGGTAGAAATACTCAAATCATGAATGCTTGAAGTTTTTGAAAAATGCTTAAAAACTATTTTTTTAGAAGACAAGGCTTCCCGAAGTTCAGCACCTCATCCTCATAGGTCAGATTATTTGAACTCTATCCCCAAGTGAGTAAGTGTCTAAAGAAAGAAAAGAAGAATGAATTAATATACATGCAACCCCAGGGGCGATCCCTGGCTTATTCCATAGATTCATTATCTTTCTATGTTATTTAACTCATAAATTTTTTTTATTATGAGTAGAAGAATTTTCACACCCTCATGAGCATCACGTATCCAGGCTAAATAAAAAAATGACATGCAATCCCAAAAAAACTAAGAAAAATAGGTAACCCTATATACAATCAAGTCAACACATCAAATATTATCAAATTAATTA
This sequence comes from Dendrobium catenatum, assembly GCF_001605985.2. NCBI lineage: Eukaryota > Viridiplantae > Streptophyta > Magnoliopsida > Asparagales > Orchidaceae > Dendrobium > Dendrobium catenatum. The sequence goes on from NW_021319474.1 coordinate 80,639, forward strand.
ATTAAAATCCATAGGCAAACTAAATTACTTTTTACAACCCAAAAATAAAAAAATTAAAGTGGCCGGGCACCATTAACAACAACCCAAATTCTAATCCTAGTGCAGACACAATTAACTTTAAGTGGGATACTCCTTATCTTCAATTCTTCGGTCTTCCCTCCTTCAGGCTCCTTGGATTCTTTATAGCTGGCTACCCAAATTGAGAAGAGAACTCTTCCCTCAAGGGAAAGGTTACTCTTTCCGCTTTAGATATGAAAAATATGATCTAAATTTGAATTTCTAAATAGAAAAGGACTATCCCCCTTAGGGGTATCCTTTCCTCTTTGGAATTGAACCTTTTGATCTGTATATCTGAACTCAAATGTACACTTTCACAACTCAATACTTAATCAAAATTTCATTGATAAGAATGAAAATTTTTTACTCTCCTATAAGGTTATCCTAAGCATTTAAATATTAAAACACATTCCAAGCATGTTGACCTCATTTTTGTATGAGGTCACTTGGACCAATCTTGCCCCTAAATTAATTCAATTCCCAAATCAATCTAAACTCTAGGATTCTCCTAGATCCAGACCTTAGGATCTACCCAGATCTTAGAAATCAAAAACAAAATTCAATGCTAAAAGGCCAAGTCCTAAAAGCCTTTT
>NW_021319474.1:81388-85088 GCF_001605985.2 Dendrobium catenatum
CTTTTTTGTGGGCAAGTCCATCAATCATAATAGGATCCTGGCTGTTCAAAGGGTTTGTGGTTTTCAATCCAAAAATTTACCTATAAAGTATTTGGGTACTCCTATTTACAAAGGTAAAAAGAAAAATTTTCTATTTGAAGATATTTTCACTATAATTCAAAAGAAATTGGCTAATTGGTCTACTTGTTTTCTCTCTTTTGGTGGTCGACATTTGGTGCTTGTGAAGGTTGTGCTCAATTCGATTCCTATTTATTTGTTTCACACTTTAATGCCTTCAGTGACCTTGTGTAATAGACTTGAGAGAATGATTAACAAATTTTTTTGGGGTTTTAAAAGTAATTCCAAAGCTATTCATTGGGCCGCTTGGCATAAAAATTGTGGTGTTCTTGATGAAGGAGGGCTGGGTTGTAAGAATTTGTATGATACTGCTGTTGCTTTCTCTCATAAACTTTAGTTTTCGTTTAGATCTAACAGTAGTTTATGGGCTCGCTTCATGAATGTTAAGTATTGTTTTAATAGGCATCCGGCTCTGTGCTCTTTCAAAAATACTGATTCTACTACTTGGAAAAGGTTGTGTAACATTAAGTGGGAAGCTGAAAAGTATATCCAATGGGGGCTTGGTAGGGGTGACATTTACTTTTGGCAGGATAACTGGTTGGGTGATTTCTCTATAGATTCTTTTTTGAATACAGATACTATGGAACCTGTTAAAGTTTCTGAATTTATTATTAACAATAGTTGGAATATGGATAGTTTAAAAAATCTTTTGCCTAATTGTTTAGTTGATATCATTATGAGTATTCCCCTTAATGTTAACTGTAGGGATAAAATTCTTTGCTCGGCCTCTTCTAATGGTAAATTTCAAATGCGTAAGATTTGGGAGAAGTTTCGCTATCCTATGGAGAAATCTTCTAGATTTGCGGCCATTTGGCATAGTTCTTTTCCTATTACTTACTCTACTTTTGTGTGGAGATGCCTTAAAGGATTTTTACCTGTGGATAATCTTTTGCAAAAGAAAGGTTTCTTTTTAGCGTCTAAATGCTTATGTTGTTCTGATGTTGAAGATATTAATCATATTCTTATTAATGGCCAGATTGCGAAGAAAGTGTGGTTTTATTTTAATCAAATGACTGGTAAAAATGTGGTTTCTACTCCTGATAACTTGTTATCTATGCTAGATAGTTGGTTTATACCTACGAAAGGTCACATTTTCAACCTTATTCCGATTCTTATTTTATGGTATATTTGGAAAGCCCGTAATGAGGCTAAACATGACAATATTAAGATGGATGCGTTTCGTATTATAGATAATATCAAAAGAAAAATTTTGCATCTCTATACCTGTAAGGTTATTACTTGTAAAACTTTTTCTAAATGTAGAGACATTGCTGTGAATGTGGGCATTCAGTTGGAATTAGACAATTCTTTTTCTATTGACTCTGTTGTCTATTGGATTAAGCCGCATTACCCTTTTGTAAAGTTAAACACTGATGGGTCAGTTGGCTTGTTGAATGCTGGTGCGGGTGGGCTGATCCTTGACTCTCATGGGGACATTTTAACTGCTTTTGCTGCTCCTGTGCAGCAACTGGATGTTTTTTGGGCTGAATTAAATGCTCTGTTGTTAGGTCTTGAGCTTTGTTTAAAATGGGGTTTTATTTGTGTTTGGATTAAAGTGGATTCTATGCTTATTGTCAATAGTATTAGAGAGAATTGTAATGGTAATGCCCAGAATTTCCATATTATGAGAAATATTAGGAACTTACTGAGTTTGATGAATTTTAAAATTTCTATTATCTTTAGGGAAGGTAATGTATGTGCTGATTGGTTAGCTAATAAGGGCTCTCACCTTGTTGGCTATGAGGAAATTGATATTTTAAATTTAGACCTCGCTTTCAAAGGTATGTTATTAATGGATAAGGCTTCTTTGCCTTATATTAGACATGGGTGATTGGTGGCTTCTTTTGGTTCTGGTTTTGGTTTTTTTCTGGTTTCTGCTTCTTTTGAAATTTCTGGATCTGCTTAGTGGTGGTGGTTTTTTGCTACAGAACTGTTTCATTGGGTTCTATTTTAGTTTGTGTGTTTGTTGCTGGGTGGTTGGGGGTTTCTGGGGAGGAGGTGTTTTTGTTTTTGTTCGATTTTGGATGCTTGGGAGGGTTGGTAAGATTGTTTGTCTTTCTATGATGGTTTGGCTTGGGACTGATGGTACTGGTGTGGAGTTTGTTGGCAATTGGTGCTTTTATTGCCAATGGATGATTGGTCTTATCATTTTGTGGCTTTTCTTGGCATGTTACGTTGGCTGAAAGGTTATTATTATCGTTTTTTGGTTTTTGGTAATTATGTGTTTCTGATATTTTTATTGAGGATGACCTGCAGGTTTTTCAACAAATGGAATAGCTTGGTTTGCAAGGTTTGTGGTTTTGTGCTTTTGCGTTCCTTTTTGCATTATTTTGTCAATTTTTGCAGGAGAGCTGTGCTGAAAGGTTTAAAGAATATCTGGCTTCTCCTTTTTTGGGTGTTGTTGACTCACAGCCCGGCGTTTATTTTATATTATTTTTGTATCAGTAGGAAAAGGATCCACCGGCTCGTAGGTTTTTTGGTTTTATTTTATTTTGTAGCTCTTTCGAGCGGTATTGAGCTGGAGGAACCTTCTAAGGACTCTGTAACCTTTTTTTGTTATCAACGCGTAGGCCCCTTTGTGGGTTTCAACTAATATATATATAATGGGAATTCAGATTTTACCATAAATTGAGTTTTTTTATAAAAATGTTATGATCTCATTGGCTTTATTTATATCCAACTTCAACCGTAATTTTTATAAATCTATCAAATTATGTTCTTTGGGATTGTTTATATTCATATGAATCATTTTTCAATTTGCAAACCAATTCTTTGTGAACGAGCTATCAACCCATGGCGAATGATCTGCATAACTAATTCTTCAACATATTAATGTAAGAAGATAGTCTTTACATCATATTATTACATAGACCATCAAATATTAACAATTAGAGAAACCATTATACAAACTTTATTTATGTTTGCAACAAGAACAATGGTTTCTTGGTAGTCAATTCCAAATGATTGAATATATATTTAGCTACTAATCTTATTTTATACTATTCCAAACTCCCATCTTTCATACATTTAAAAAAATAATGTACATCCTAATGTCATATTTCCTTTCGATAGTTCAATAACTACAAAAGTATATTTTTAGGGCGTTCATCTATTCTCTTATGCATCTTTCTAATTCTTATTTTAAAATGCCTCAAATAAGATTTATGGTACTGGTATAGAATTGGAGTTGATATTTGTTAGGAAGGTCTTATGTGAAGGGGAGAAATTATTAAACAATGCATGTGTATTGGGAGATGGGATACAAATGAGTAAGTAATGGGTTGATTATTGTTACCTGACAATTTTTTGGATTTGTTGGGATTTGCATCATAAGGATGGCAAGTTGAAAGGTAAATGTTTCATCAAACTTATCTCTTAGTTGAAATTTCTTCCCTTGAAGATAAATTTAATTGGTAAGTAAAATATTTTTGTTGGGAGAGAGAGAGAGAGAGAAAGTAGAGAGAGACTCTGAGATTTCAAAATTCTGTTATTTTGAAAATCTTTTTTCACGGCATTGTCATCGGATTATGACGACGAATGGTCGTCGGCCATCACCGGCCGTCGGCGGGATGGAGGAACGTCG
>NW_021319475.1:0-8125 GCF_001605985.2 Dendrobium catenatum
AATAAGCCTTGATTCATGAAGAAATACTTCTAAAAAATGTTTTTTTTTCACAATTATTCTAATTATTAATAAAATCAAATAAGAGTGTTGAAGAATTCAAATAAGGCAAATAAAGTTAAGAAACTTTAACTTAGTTTGGAACGGCTTTTTCAGTGCTTCTTAAATTAGCTTTTTAATAAAAATTTTAAATTTATGAACTTAAAAGTTGTTTTTTTACTAAAAATCTTCTTTAAGAGGTCGTAATAAAGTAGCCCTAAATGATGCCTTAGTATCATTCAAACCTTACTGACCTTTGCTAAACCTCTCACCCACTTTGCATTTGAAAGTTATTATGACTTCACTATTATCATCATTATCACAGTTGGGATTTATTATTATGTGTGGATTCCGAATGGCGTCCGAAGATCAATAAAAATACTTCATGTCACTTCAAAAATATACCGCGCTCAGTATTGAGCTCGATATCGAGCGCTTAACCGAACGGATAAACCGTCTGGTGTCCGCACAGAATAATAGCTCCACAGTTGGAGGGTTGCAAGATTGATACTATGAAAAACTTTTGCTTAAATCATAAGCATAGTCAAAGTCCATAGCTCGATATACCAAAAAATTCTCAATTTCTCGAAGAGAAAGCTAAATTATCCCTATGTTATCAGGTTATGATGTGATTAAGCTAATCATTCACCAACAATAAAGCTCTATTAAACCAAATGTCTTTAAAATATTCAAAATATAGGATCCTTGGTGACTTGAGCCACATGATCCTTTCAAACTAATACTTATCATAGCTATCCTTGGGTCGACCACTTGCAAATTCTCTCCCACCATCTCCTCTACTTATACCAAATCATGACCACCCTCCTTCAACATTCGCAAGCACTAATTTCTCATTAATCTTAGTGTTAAATCCCCAACCCAACCAACATCAAACTATGACTTTGTTTGGGACGGCTTTCTTTCTGCTTCTTAAATAATTTTGTACTAAAAAACTGCTTTAAGAAGCAGAAAGAAAGCTGTCACAAACGAAGCCTAAACCTTCTCCCTCACAACAAAATAATCATCTCTTAGCCGCTTCTAATGCATAACAAACCCACCACAAATCACAAGCAGTTAGTGTTGTTGTAAAAAAAAAAATTTTTTTTGAGTCAAATTCAAGTCAACTTGGACAACTAGGAGAAATATGGGCCAGTTTATCATATTGAACATGCAAATAAATAATTTAGGCTATATGAAGAACAGATCTGGGATCAGAATCTGATAAGAAATTGTTTGATCTGAGTCTACATTGGTAACGATCTGATAAGATAAATAAATTAATAGATAATTAATAATTACGTGTGTTTATGAAAATTATAAACATGTAATTGATGTATTTACATTTTCACAGCATATAAGGATTCAAATGCTCTCTATTTTACATCATCATATTACAGGTATTTTCAATTCTAATTGACACTTTTTAATTTGAAAATTTTATAATTTAAGTGCTATTTCATATATAAGTTTTTGATATGTTTTTTTTTATATAAAGTGAGAACTCAATTCCAACCAATCCAAACTCTTAGAGCTTTTTTTCAATCAATGCTCTACGCATTCGTGCGCTTTAGCTAATTTAAGCTTCGTTTGGGACGGCTTTCTTCCTGCTTCTTAAAGCATCTTTTTAGTACAAAATTTAAAATTTTTGCACTAGAAAACCGCTTTAAGAAACAGGAAGACAGTCGTCCCAAACGAAGCCTTAGTCGGTACAAATCTTCAAAGTTATTATCAGGATGAATAATTGAATTTTTCTTTCCTCAAAATTTCTTTTTCAATGCTCAATAATTGAATATTTGGTTTTTGCAATCTCTCGGAAATGGTATTTACATTATTTTTGAAATGATGATAGCAAAATTACAATCAGGTGATTATAAGAATCATATCTTCGAAAAAAAAATCATAATCATAATTTTTTGGCCAAGCTCCTAACAAAATTATGGAAAAGAATCATCTTATTGTTATCATCGCGATCATCACCGTCATCGAAGGGCGAGAGGCCACATTGCATAGAGTCTAATTAAAAGTCGTAAGTTGAATCTTTTTATAAATTCCTAATAAACACGGGGTGATAATCATATAGATTTACCGGCTTTGTTCCAACGTATAGAAGAATTCTATTATATAAAGAAAAGATGAATTGAGAGTTCTCGGCCAGTTTGAAGACTTATGTCTCAATTTATTTAAGATTTTTTAAGAATTTTAGATTGTGAATTTTGGTGTATTTTAGCCAATTGAAGGAATCAAGTTTAAATTAGTAGCAACAATAAAGCAATTATAACATATGCTTGAAAATTATTTATTGTCCATATTGATTGCCAAAGTTTTAAGAGTTTGGAATTAAAAGAGAGAATTCACAAAATTCTTATGTAAATATAGTAATATAGAGTGGTATGTATTTAAATCTCCCATTAAAATATTAATAAGACTACCTTAGTTAAAATTAAATATATTTTTTATGTACATATTTTCAAGTGATTTAAATAGTAAAATATAAATAAATATAAAAATATGAATTCTAAATGAGGTGTATTGATTGTTCATTAGATAAAAAAGATATATGGTAACAAAAAGAGAGGCATTTTAATGTCTAAAACTAATAAATTGAGATGAAACCAAGGATAACCTATTACATGTAACCCATAGAGCAAACTCCTCGCGCATGTCATGGAGTCAGTCGTGCTTGAAAGCTCCCGTTGGGATCGATCGTTGAAGAGAGATTCAATGAAAGCTGAGTAGCGGCTGGAAGGTTTCCAAAAACCAACAGACTGAAACTCGAGCCTTTTGAAAAGATGTCTGCTTCGTCAGTCAGGGAGAATTCTTGTACATGTCGTCCCATGAAGTAAAAAATCATGCATTTTGGTTAATTAAGGCTTCATTTGGGATAAGAAGAAGCTTTCTTATTGCTTCTTAAAGCAGCTTTCTAATATAAAATTTATTGTGCTAGAAAGCTGCTTTAAGAAGCAGTAAGAAATTCATCCCAAATGAAACCTAATTCAAATGTAGGTACTGCTTTGCTGAACATAAAGACAGTAAATATTTCCTTAAAGTTAAGTCATCTTGTTGTTTCCATGTACTAAATTTCAGTATTTGCATTTGCTTTAAAGCTAAATTTATTGCACCTTAGTTATTTGTTAATCCATTTTTGTTGGGTTATTCTTGGCCAAAAGAGCATAGGATAATACTACAAAAATTTAGTAATTAAGACAGCACAAATTAGCAACAGCTTTTGTGATGATTTTAAAACTAAGGTAAAGATTACAGCCACTAAAGTCAATTAAATCACTGCAATAAACTCACATAAAATCATCTAACAAATGATTTTATAATCCAAGGCTTCGTTTTGGACAGCTTTTTTACTGCTTCTTAAAATAGCTTTGGAGTACAAAAAATACTTTTTTTGTACGAAAAGGTTGATTTAAGTAGTAGTAAGAAAGTCGTCCATTAAAAATTCTTACTACTTCTTAAAGCAGCTTTCTAGTACAAAAATTCTAGAAAACTGTTTTAAGAAGCAATAAAAAAGTCGTCCCAAACGAAATCTAAATGGTCATACACCTACTCACAATCAATAGTCATATTATCTAATTAATCAAACGAAAAAAATTACAATATGTTGATTATGAAAAAATAAACATACAAATAAGACATCACATCAATAATTGTATGCTAAGCACAAATCTAACTTATAGTGTGTTAAACTAACAGAAAAAGTAAAATGTTCCTTAACCAAAATCTAACACAAGTCAAATGTTAAATTTTGGTTGAAACAAACATTCTTAAGCATTAATGACTACTCTCTAACCTCATTAACTAATGAGCAAGAAGCAATTGACTTTTATTAATGTAATAAATTTATTGAAATAAAAATAAACTAACCCAAAACTCTAAAATTTAACAAGAAACAACCATGGTGCAATAGGGGTGCAATCGAGTCAAGCCAACTCGCGAGTTGGCTTGAGCTCGACTTGTTAATGAGCTCGTTAGTCGAGTTTCTCAAGTTTTGAGTTTGAGCATAATTTCAAGCTCATTGGATTATTAAGTTCGACTTCGTGCTCGAGTAATACTCAGCTTGAGTTCAAGATCGGGTAATGCTCAGCTCGAGTACTCATTGAGCGCTAGAGTAAATGTGGAAGGCGGAAGGTCAGATGGAAGCGCATTTGTGCGTGGCAAAAGGAGAACACCAAACCGCGCCTGCGCGTGCGAACTATGCAAACAACACCTTCGCGTGCAAATAGCGGAAGCGAATAGGTGAACTACGGATTTGGCTCGCAAGCAGCTCACGAGTTCATTTTCACAGCACGAGTTGAGCTTGAGCTCATCTTTTTAACTTAATTTGAGTTCGAGCTCGATATTTGACTCGCGAGTCGAACTTTAGTTAGACTGTTTGCACCCCTAACAGCGAAAACATTTTTTACAACTAGCCAAAACTATTAATGATAACTAATTATAAATAAATAGTTTTTTGTATTAAAAAAAATGACGCAAAATAACCCTAATTATATTTTCATAATTTTGATAAATATTTGAGGGCCAGTGGAAGCACATACCCTCATTACCCCACATTCCATCCCCTTATGCTTGCAATATTCCTTAGTTTCTTCTTTTGTCTACAAATTCTCGTTAGTGATAACCTTAATTTGTTCATGTTAATTATGCTAATGATTAGTATTAGTACTGCATCCACTTTCAACTATTTTTGTATGATAATTGTCACATAACTCTGATTAAGATAGTATTTCCTCAAAGAACTCCATATAACAACAAAGACCTTCGCTTGTTTGAATTACTCTTTCTATTTAATTTTCAAATTATACATATATATATATTCTAATGAAATTATAATCATTACGTTTAAAGATATCTCGATATTTAAGAGTTTAGTTTGATTTTCTTAAAAGATTTTACATTTAAATTACCATTAAATCCTGCAAGGTTCATTATGAGTATGATAGGTGATAGCAAATTGAGGCTTTGTTTGGGACAGTTCTTTTACTGCTTATTAAAGCAACTTTCTAGTATACAAATTAGATTTTTTGTATCAAAAAAATTACTTTAAAAAGCAATAAAAAAATCGTCTCAAACAAAACCTGAAAGTCTCATAAGAGAAGGCCTCAACCAGAAAAGCAAAACAACCCCCACAAAAAACCACCAAATTATTTTAAATTTATTCACTTATAGCATCACCTTAGTTAGAACAGGCTAGAATGTTTTTTTAACAATATATATATACATAAAATATTAATAATTTTCAATAATTATTTACAACTAATTCTAAAGTTTCAGACTGCAAAAATTGAATATTTTTTTTAAAAATTATATCTATAAAAATAAAAATATATAACATATAAAAACAGCTGAAAAGCAGGAGAAATCATTCTGTGCGGTCAATGAACAGTCCACAGGCGAATCAGATCGCGTCATGTCACCCAGTAGTAAGCAGTACACAAGAAAAAAATGACGTGACACATTTTCATTCGACTCTAGACATCCTTCAGTGACCACACAAAATAATTTCTCGAAAAACAGCACATACTTATCATGCCCATTTGAATCCCCAACTTAGTCATAAAGGTATTTTGTCACATGATTTGCATTATTTCAGTACAAGAGGTGTCCCTACCGAATGTATGAAATAAATAAACTGAAATGAAGTCAAATTGCAGCTCAATGTGAATCACTTATCAGAGTGTTGAAAATAATAATAATAATAAAATTTTGTAATTGGAGTTGTCCACATCAGTTACTAAATTATTGCTAATAATGTTTGTCCCCACCATACGTATCAGCTAGAGGAGTCCACATCTGTTTTATCAAATAATTACAATATTTTAAATAAAAAAGTTATCAAATAATTAATCAGAATTTTGTAATATAGTAGTACATCACAGTATAAATAGAGCCTTAACATTTAAGGATAAGTAAATATTAATCATATTAATAATAGAATTTTGATTATAATAAATAACTGATAGGATAATATTTATATATCATATTATTGCATGCTTGATGAATGATGGATGTGCTTGTTGATATGATTTGCTAGCTTAGTTGAGGAGTTTATAGAATAGCTACTCACTTTCAAGGTATTAGGCTCTAATAGACATGTGAAAATTTTGTTTTTGTTAGAATATTATATATTATCAACTATTTATTTATTGCATTAGTTGGATTACATCAAGGATCAGCCTTAAGCCCATATTTGTTTACTTTAGTCATGGATGTTCTCACTAGATATTTACAAGATGTTTTATATTGGTGTATGCTTTTTGCTGATGATATTATTCATGTTGATAAAACTAGAGGAGTTGAAAGTAAACTTTATGGATGTCAACCTTAGAGTCTAAAGGTTTTTGTTTGAGTAGATCTAAAACTAAATATATGGAATATAATTTTAGAAATAATAGTTCTAATGTGGGGATTGTGACTTTGGGTGATCAAGTCATTCATAAGAGGACACATTTTAGTTATCTTGGATCTATTGTTCGAAGTGGTGGTGAAATAGCTGGGGATATTATTAGTATTATTTAAGTTGGATGGTTGAAGTGGAGGAATGCATCGAGCTTGTTATATGATAGAAAAGTCCCCCTCAAACTTAAGAAAAATTTCTATAAGTTGGTGGTTAAACTTGTAATGCTTTATGATGCAGAATTTTGGTCATTAAAAGAGAAGGATAATATTAAGTCAAAGTGTTGCAGAGATGAGGATGCTCAGGTGGATGAGTGGCTTTACTATTAAAGACAGTATATGAAATGAGCATATACGTGAAAAGGTTGGACAAGCTCCAATGGAAGATAAGATTAGAGAGAGACGCCTTAGATGGTTTAATCATATAAAACGATGGTCTTCCGATGTCTTGGTTATGAAAGTTGATGTATTATATTTGACTTATGTTAAGACTTGGTTATAAAAAATTAAAAATAACATTTCTTTATTAGATTTAAATCAGAATTTAACTTTTAACATAGCACAATGAAGAAAAAAATGATTCATATAGCCGCCCCTACATAGTGCGTTGAAGCCTTGTTGTGATGTTGATATATAATAATAAGTAAGCAATTAATAATCATATTAGACTAGCTAGTATTGTTACGTCCTGTAATATTCACGACGATAGAGAAATATAAAGTTTAAAGTCTTAGATTTGTATGAAGATCCAGCACACAATCAGATAAAAGAAAGGGCATAGCGTTTAGAAGAGACATCAGAGTTTTTACCTCGAAACACCTGAAAACGGGGAAAATCAAAGGGTCTAATCCAATTCGAATGAATCCACTAATGTTTGCAGTTGATTATAAATGAGGCCTTTCCTTGGGAGAAGGCATTGGCTTGATGTAGAAAATATACATCATATAGAGTGCATTACATGGTGGGAATTGGAAGAATAAGTATTGACATGTTAGTTTGGATGGCAAGAATATAGTCGGAGGGCGACAGTGGTCAGAAAGGTCGTAATCAGGTGGCACTGGTTGAAAGGACATTAGTCGGTGGGCGACGGAGTTTGGAAATATTTTTGTTGGGCAATGGAGGTTGGAAGGATCATAATCGGCATTTTACGAAGGTCAGAAAGATCGTTATTAGACGACAGAGGTCGAAAGTATCGTAGTCGGCGGGAACCGGAGGTCAAAAAGATCGTAGTCAGCAGGTGACGGAGGTCATAAAGACCATTATCAGGCGACGGAGGTCAGAAAGATCGTAGTCATGAGCGACAAAGGTCAAATGGACCCTAGTCAGCGGGCGACAAAGATCGAAAAGACCATATTCTATCAACGGAGGTCAGAAGGATTGTAGTCGGCGGACGATCATATTCTTGTGATGGAGGTCGGAAGGATCATAGTCGGTGGGCGATGGAGGTAGGAAAGATCATAGTTGGCAGGAGGTCGGAAATAACATAGTCGGCAGGCGACGGCGATCGAAAAGACTGTTATCTAGCAACGGAGGTTAGAAGGACCGTAGTCAGCAAGCGGCGGAGGTCGGAAAGTTTATTATCTTGTTACGGTGGTCGGAAGGGCCGTAGTCAGTGAGCGACAAAGGTCAAAAAGATCGTAGTCCGCAGATGACGATGATTAGAAAGATCGTTGTGTGAGGAATATTA
>NW_021319475.1:8225-22994 GCF_001605985.2 Dendrobium catenatum
TAATTTTAACCGACTGAAGTTTTCTTCAATTTAAATAATTTAGACAAATAAATATTGTTTTATTTTTATGTCCATAATATTTTTTTGACGATTTTAGAGGGAAAAAAGTGATGGCAAAAGTGTAAAAAGAAGTGCGGGGCCGGCCCCGGGGAACGGGTCGGGTTAATGATGCAGGCGCCGCTCATCAGTCCGTACAGCAGTGGAGGTGAGAGCGAGTAGGGCTGACGTCAGAACCTGCTCACATGATGAAGCCAGGCCGCCTGCCACACGTCAAATCAGGCGGCGGCTCCCCCAATTCTTCACCCTTCTTTGCTGATTAGAAAACAAGCAGAGTCAATAAGAAACCCGAGGTGGAGATCGTTCCCCGAAATCGGCTTCCTTTCTTTTCTCATCTCTTTCGCTCTCTGTCTCTCTCTCTCTCTCTCTCTTTGCAATGGCTTCGCGGGGCGGAGAGGTGCACTTTCGAGGGGTGAGGAAGCGGCCGTGGGGGCGCTATGCGGCGGAGATACGCGACCCGTGGAAGAGAGCGCGAGTCTGGCTGGGTACCTTTGACTCGCCGGAAGAGGCCGCCTCCGCTTACGACCAGGCGGCGCGCGCACTTCGCGGACCCAAGGCGAAGACAAACTTCCCCTCTCCTCCTCCGCCGCCTCCACCGCCTATTCATCTTCCGCTTGACTTGAACCAACTGCCGTGCCACCTCTGGCCCCACTACCCCCTTCCTTCGCCACCTCCGCCGCCTCCTCCAGCCACCACGCTGCTTCTCGGAAGCTTCCTTCGACGCGAGCCTGCACCTCTTCCGGAACCCCGGCGGGGTCTTCCCTTCGATCTCAATGAGCCTCCACCGCCTTCCGCGGCGTCGCTTCTGTTCCAATGACTTATAAGCTTTTTTTCTCATTACCAATCTCTACTTCCTTTCATATTTACTGCTTGTTCTATGTATTTTTATCGTTTTTGACAATCTGAGTTGGTGAGCAGCCGGCTGTATATACTCATCAAGTGAAAAGAAAAAAAAAAATCTTTTTTTTTAGAAATCTGTGGGTAAGAAAGTTTAAGGAACATGCAGTCAATGCTTCTAGCTATTACTTCATCTTCCAAGATTTTGAAAGCTTAGTAGGAATGATATTGTTTCAGTCTCTCGTGTATTTAGAACTTGTAATGATGTTGGTTACTCTCTGGTTATGATGTATTTAGGTATCCAGTTGGAAGATCTCTCTCTCTCTCTCTCTCTCTATATATATATATATAGGGAGAGAGATTTTTCCTTCAAAAAAATTCAACTTTTCTTCTTTTGACAGCACTATCTTGCTTCAAAATTTTAAATTAGTATATATTTATATATTTAGAACCAGTCATTGATCCAACGGGTGGCAGGGTTCATATTGTCGCGTGTCAAAGGCGTGACCTGATTAATTTTTATTTTTTAATTTTATGGGTAGTCGTTGGCACGACTACTTTAAAATTCTCATTCTAATCTCTAAATTTCTATTCTTTTTTTCCACAATCTATTCCACCTGCATATGTGCAAATAGTGGTATAAGTGAGTCAAATTGATTCGTAAGCTGGTTTGAATTAAGCTTGATAAATAATTTGTAAGTCGAGCTTGATGAACTGGCTTGAGCTAGCTCCGACTCGACTTTTTAGTTCGGAAGTCTGTTTGTTTAAAATTTATTAATATTAAGTAAAATATGTTATGATTTAGAGTTTTAAATATAAAATTATTAAAAAATGTTTTAAAATTATATTATGTTTTAATAATTTTTTATTATTATTATCATTTTATAATAATAAATACTTAAATCACAATTATAATTTGTTCTTCCTCGTAGAATAAAGCTCAATCTTGATTAATTAAATAAGCTCAAGTTATGGGTGACTCGAGCTCGACTCGACTTGTTTAAGTAGTAGGAAAATTATTCCAAATAAAATCTTAGATTAATTTTATGTTATGAATGTATTAAATAATTTTTAAATTAATTAGTTTGAAGGTTATTATTTGACGTAATATTTGTCGCAATGACTTTTTTTTCAGTTATTTGTAAGATGTGATTTAAGAGGTATTTAATATGATGATAGAATTTTATTTTCTTCGTAGTTCAGTGTGAATTTAAGCTTAAATGCTTATTTATGTGTAGGTTTATGACTCAATATCAGCCTCTTAAATGGCCAAATTTGGTTATAATTAATTATCCAATAGTTAAAGTAATTAAGATAATTCAAGATAGTTTCTAGGCCTATGAAATTATATTGTTTTTCAAAATCAAATGAAACCAATGGAGAAGGAATTAAGCTCAAATTATTTAAGTATAGCATTGTGTCTTCATTAATAATAATCATTATTGATATGTCACCAAGAAATTAATTTGATATGGCATCAATCTCGATGCAAATTTGAATGATAAACTTCTGAAATTATATTTGGGATAATCCAAACTTTGATTTCAATAAGCTTAAAGTCAAATTGAACATCTCAAAGAAACAAACCCAACAACATAAAATTTGATCCAATCTGAGTCCACATCAAAGGTCAAATGTTTATTTGGAAGCTTGAGGACATTAATTGGACTACCAAATGTGAAGTACTTATAATCAAATCATTCGGTTCGATGACACGAATCCAACGAGCCCAAGATCGTCAAATTTTGACATCATTGTAGCACTTAAATGCTTGATAAGTGCTACAATGATTAAGAGAATTAATACCAGCTGTCTGATGGACAACTCCCAACATGCCATTTATCTTCTCCATATTTAATAGTCATGTCACTCCCAAAAAATTATAAATAGACCCCCCATTTTTCTCATGAAGGTGAGAAAAAAAAAAAAGAAGAGGAAGAAGATAAGAGCTATGAGGCTAAAGCTCCACCCCAACACCGCCCTCGACGAATCTATGTCACCAAGCTGCCGCTGTTAAACCTCTAGCCAATCCTAGTCGTCGGACCTCTATATGAAAGCCACTAACAAGCCTTCCTCTAACCACTGTAGTCTACCGACTACGATCCTTCCAACTACAGTCGCCAGCTGACTATGGCTCTTCCGACCGCTGTCACCCACCGACTATGGTTCCTCCAAAAATTATCGCCCGCCAACTACGGTCCTTCCGACCATTATTTCCTGTCAACTATGGTCCTTTTGAACATCATCGTTCATTGACTAAGGTCCTTCCAACCACCGTCGCCAACCAACTACGATCCTTTCGACCACTTTCACCCGCCGACTACTATCTCTCCGACCACCGTTTTCCGCCGACTACTGTCTCTTTGACCATCATTAGCCACTAATGATCCTACTAATCAAATGAACAAACCAACACTATCTTAAGAGCAACTGTCATTTCATTTTCAGATTATGCATTGTGCTATATATAGTGTATCTTTGCTACATTGAGCCAACGTCCTCCTCCGAGGAAGGGCATTATTTGTAATCAACCATTAATACTATTTAAATCGTTTTAATTGGGCAAGGTCCCGTGATTTTTTTCCCTTTTAGGATTTTCGACGTTAAAATCCTGGTGTCTCTTGAACTTGATACACCATCTCTTTTATCTATTTGTGTATTAGATCTTCGTACAAAGCTAAGACACTAAACTCTATATTTCTCTATTGTAGTAAATATAAAAAAATTTACTCATTTATTATGACAAAATACTTTGCGCTAAATATATATAAATTAAACATATTTAAAGATTTATTAGGCAAAATTCTAATCCTTCTTATATAATAATCAAAATAAAAAGATATTCAAGACACATAAAATAATAATGGAGCAAGTTATATGATGAGAATGATCAAAAGGAAAAAAAATAAATAGAAATTATAAAAAAAAATTAAATTCAAGATGATTAGAATAAGGCTTAGCAAGGATTTATTATCCAAGACTATTTTTATTTACTTTTAACTTCTCTTTGCATTATGTACCCCCTTCTACTTTTGTTTATAACATACCACTTCTTAAACTAAATTAAGCCAATATCATATAATAATGAATATCTCTATTAAGGTTTCTTATTATAAGACCTACATATATAAACACTGTCAAACCCCTTAAGTTAAAAAAAAAAATCTTAAACACTGATGTGCTTTTTGTTATAATGATTGAAATTTCATCAAGAAACTTCACAGTTAAGCTTGTTTATCTCAGAGAAATCTTGTGATGGGTGACTGAAAAGTTGCACTAATAAGACAAAATCATGAGGCCCTCAAGCCAAAGTGGATTATATCTCAATAGTTAT
Source organism: Dendrobium catenatum (assembly GCF_001605985.2). NCBI lineage: Eukaryota > Viridiplantae > Streptophyta > Magnoliopsida > Asparagales > Orchidaceae > Dendrobium > Dendrobium catenatum. The sequence continues at coordinate 12,454 of NW_021319475.1, forward strand.
GAGTTTGGGTAGTTACAAATGGTATCATAGCAATATACCAGTCAAAAGATGGGAACTAATCGACATACAAGTCAAAGTGCTACGCCATGAGAGGCTTCTCTTGAACCCTGTATGAGATAAAATGCTATATGACGGGAATCACCACTTGAACTTATAGGGGCCACTTTTAGAAATCGCTTAAGTAAAAGAAGCCAAACTCTTAAACATCTATGTATTTTTTGGTGTAATGATTAAAATTTCATTAAGAAATTTCATAGTTAAGCGTCCTCATACCGAAGAAATCTTGGGATGGGTGACGGACTCCAAGGAACTTACACCAATAAAACAAAATCGTGATGTCCTCAATTCAAAGCGGACAATATCTCGATAGTTATGAATTTGTGCTGTTACAAACACTAAATAACAATTTTTTCAGTTTCCTATATAAATTTTATAGTTAAGTTTAACATATAACAGTTTTGTTTCAAATATCTAGGTCACCTATAAACCTACTGCTTTAGACATATAATGTCATGTTGTATTACAGCCTAGAGGAATGGTTGTTATACCCATCCTCTCCAATCTTAAGATGTAACACTTGAAGTTTCATATCATAACAATTATTGGAATGAAATTTTAGATCTGATATGAATATGATGATGATGGAGCTATCTAATAAACCTTTAACTTGTACATGACTCTACCTTCAGCATTATTGAGTCATATGAGTTTCTTTGAACCAAGCTTTGAGATTTAATTATGACATCAAGCTCCTCAACCAAAATTAAGGATTGATGAGTCCATAAGATTGTTTAGCAAGCCATGTATAATATTTATTGTGGTAGAAATCATTTATGAAAGTCATAAGTCTATGTCATATATATATCAATGAGCTAACAAACTCTTCTTTTGTATACTTTCTTTTAGATCAATTTTTCAACTAACACATCAGAGAAAACCTATATGATTTTGGTTTATGATTTCACCTTGAAGTTATGATTAGTGGATTCATTCATTATTATCATATTATTCTCCAACTTTTATTTACCATAAAACTAAACTTCATGTTAATTAGCAAATCAATAGCTCTTCATACTTTTGTGGGTCATGTCATTATTTGAATAAGAATTTCAACTTAGTAGCAATGTGGTATTTAAATAAATCCATCACAATATATGCATATTCTCTTTTAAATGAATCTTCTTGGCCCACTTTAAAAAATAATCAATTATGATGTGGATGAATCAATAGTATAAAGAAGATCAAGGTCTATGGGACCAATCATATCAATAACTTATTTTTTAAAGAAATACCCAAGATGATACTATAATATGTAGCAAATTAATTGATCCATGAAGAGTGTTCTCATGAACTAGAAATGTTAGCACTTTTTATCAAGATTATTGCACTTTCTAACTAATCTAAGCTCATAATATCTCACATTTTTTATTTTGATTATCTTTGGACCAAGTTGGTGTGCACTATATAAATCTACTTAATTCTTATGCATTTTTATCTTGTCTTTTAATTTATTTGAGAAATCACATTCATATTTGGCAAGGTCCTGTGATATGAAGTATGCATGATTAACAATAGCAAATTATAAGGAACTTTACTTAATTTGAGAAGTACTAGACTTATCCTTTAGTAATCAATTTCCTTTGAATTAGGCCATGAAGGATTTCTTGCAATTGACCTCTTTATTTACTATCATGGGCTTTATAGGTATCTTAGTTTGATTCATCTTGTAGGAAGACTAGAGTCGATGTTTATTAAGAATAATTATGACAACTAAATCTTTTTATGAATTAAGCTATGTCTAAAAAGATACTTTTTTTTATTTAATGAATATTTGAAATCTATAATAGAGACCTAAGAATTCATTTATTATAATGGACTAATTTAATATTATTGATCTTAAATGAAGCTATAGGCTCATGAATATGATACAAAGATTTTTTAGTAATTATACATCTAGTTGGGGGTGATTGTCACTTTGGGTGATCAAGTTATTAATAAGAGTACACATTTTCTATATCATGGGTATATTGTTCAGAGTGATGGTGAAATAGATGGTGTTTTATTAGTAGAATTCAAATTAGATGGTTGAAGTGGAGAAATGCAACGGGCTTGTTTTATGATAGAAAAGTCCCCTTCATACAGTCATACTTGAAGAGAAAATTCTATAAGATTGTGGTTAGACCTGCAATGCTTCATGGTGCAGAATATTGGCCTTTAAAAGAGAAGCATAGTGCTAAGTTAAGTGTTGCAGAGATGGGTGAGTTGCTTTACTCTTAGAGATGATACAAAATGAGGATATACGTGAAAATGTTGGAGTTGCTCCAATGGAAGATAAAATTAGAGAGAGTCATCTTAGACGGTTCGGTCATATAAAACGGTGGCCTTTTAAAAACACAGTTAGGAAAGTAGATATATTAGATTTGACTATGTTAAGAAAAGTACAAATAGACTCAAAAAGAATTGGTTATAAAATATTTGAAGTATATTTCTTTATTAGATTTATATGAAAATTTAACTCTTAACATGACACAATAGAAAAAAAGAATTTATGTAGCCAACCTCACATAGTGGAAAAAAAACTCGATGTTATGGTAAAATATTTTTAACTAATCTCTTTAATTATAATAATCTTAAATGAGTCAACTCACTAACCATTGAGTTGAGCTAAATTGAGAGTTTGAGAGAGTTCAATTTAATCCATTGAATGAAATTTCACTCTCTTGCCTATAATACTTCCCAAATTGTTAATTAGTTAAAATTAAATATAATTAACATTTTTTTTAAATAAAATAAAATAAAAAATGTACATATTTTTATATTGACGATACCATTTACACTGCTGGGTATTTCGTATAGAGGCTTATAGACATTTTTATAAGGCATTCATTTAGCTATTTACTGTATGAAAAATAGATATCAAAAAATAAAAAATTATTAGATTTTATTATTTAATCGAAAATAATTAAAACATGAATCTTTAAGTTTCAGACTTATCTAACAAACAATAATATTATTTTTACACATTAAAAACGTGAAAACAAATTATTTATATATATATTGGGCGACATAATGTATTAATTTCTTGAAGCCATAATATTTTTATAATATAGACCATGGCCCGGCCCACTTGAGAGCCCATTATTGGGTTCCAAACCCAATTCTAATTTTTAAGCTTCTAAATAATAAAAAAGTTATATAACGGACCTTTTTTTCATCTATTCTAAATTCTATACGTAATATTCTTCAACATAATTAAAATTTTAATCGCAATATGTTGACCTAATTTTTCACCAAGATAAATATAACAAGCAAAAAATATTGCTTGACCGAGATAATTTTTTACTGCTTTTTATAAAAGCTTTTTAATATAATTTTTTTTTGAAAACAAGAAAAAAATAATGACAACAAATGAAATCTAAGGCTTCGTTGGACGGCTTTCTTCCTGCTTCTTAAAGCATCTTTTTAGTACAAAATTTAAAAAAATTGTACTAAAAAGCTATTTTAAGAAGCAGAAAAAAGTCATCCCAAACGAAGCCTAAAGCTTAGGCTTTGTTTGGGACGGCTTTCTTACTGCTTCATAAAGCAGCTTTCTAGTACAAAAATTAAAAAAATTATACTAGAAAGCTGCTTTAAGAAGCAGAAAGAAAGTCGTCCCAAACAAAGCCTTAGTTTGGGATAACTTCTTACTGCTTCTTAAAGTAATTTTCTAATAAAATTTATTTCTTTTTAACCAAAAAATTATTTTAAGAAACAATAAAAAAACCGTCCCAAATAAAATCTAAAAATTTATTTTCTTACTGCCTAAAATAGCTTTCTAGTAACAAAATTTTAAATTTTATATTAAAAAATTACTTTTAGCACAAAATGAAACCTAAATCACTCAATATGAGCTTGCATATGGATAAAAGCAGATATGACAGCAACTATTTGTTTCACATTCTATGTGCTATTTCAGCAAATTTCTTAGTCAAAGTAGCATATCTCATAAAGCTATAGTATAACAAAAATATAAAAACAAAATATTAGCTCATTTACTTCTATGTAATTGAAATCTTCTCTATTTAGAATATTTTACACAATAAAACCTCATTATTACACATCAGACACTACAATCTTCTACATGCAAATAAAATAAAAGCTCAAAACTCTCGTGATATATCTTAATTTAAATAATTTGAAGAACAAGCAATGAACAAGCACAGGCTACAAGTAATCAAAAAATGGTGGCAACTACATTGCCTGAAGAAGAAGAAGAATCAGGTGGTACCTCGCATGTAATGAAGCCCTTCACGTGAACCCAGCCACACCCCCCAGCTACAGGTGGACTCATACGGGTTCTCACCATGCTTAAGAAATTCATCATAACCTGTTAAGAAGAACAGGTAATGAACAAGCTCATGATGTTCTAAATTAATATTGATTTCTATTTAATAATTCGAACATAATGAGGTGTTTGACCTCTTTCATCATTTTTGCTCGGGACTGATTTCTTATTGCTTTATAAAGAAACTTTTTAATATAATTTTTGTTTTAAATTAGAAATTATTGTACAAGAAAGTTGCTTTGTAAAGCTGTAAGAATGTTGTTCCAAACGAAGCCGAAGTGACCAAAAGAGAATTAAAGGAGATGCGATACGAACCATATGAAAAGTCTCCATAATATGGCCAGCAAACCGTAGGAAATATGCAATTGGAGACGTTCTCTTCGAAGATCAGCTTGCTGGTTTTGATACTCCAGATTCTCACAAAGCAGTCTTGCCCACCTGGAAGATATGCAACAGACTTTGGTTAACTTGCAGTGAGGTAAATAAGAAGAATAATGTTGTAATACCCAAACAAAAATCACACGTAACACAGCTCGCCTTGACCTGTTGGTTGAGAGCCTATGCTTCCAACTAAGAGATTTTGGGTTCGAGTCTTTGTATATGCGTTGTGTGTGTGAGTTTGCCTTAAATGGCCTAAATGTCCCAAAAAAAAATCACACGTAAAAATGATGCCATGTCAGCTGCTGATATGACAGCTTAGGTGGCCAAGTTCAAATTTAATATTTATTGTGATAGAAAGATGCATTAAATTAATGACCTTCATTGATGTCATATGCGTGAAAAGGTTGGAGTAACTCCAATGGAAGATAAGATTAGAGAGAGACGCCTTAGATGGTTTGGTCCCATAAAACGGCGGCATTCCGATGACTAAGTTAGAAAAGTAGATTAGATTTTACTTATGTTAAGAAAGGTAGAAGTAGACCAAAAAAGACTTGGCTAGAAAATATTAGAAATGATCTTTCTTTATTAGATTTAAACGAGAATTTGACTTTTAACAGGACGCAATGAAAAAAAAAAAAAGATTCTTGTAGCCAACCCCACATAGTGGGACAAAGGGTTGATATTTTTGTTGTTGATGATTGATGTTCATGTGTATAAGAAATCTTATATCCAAGTGAAATACTTAATAAATCAGAAGAAAAGATTCTTAATAGAAAGTCTTATACTGGGTAAAAGATCTTAAATCTGAATAAAAAACTTTATATATAATATCTAATGAAGCTTTATATCTGAGGTAAAAAACTTATTTTGTGCATTTTTTTGTGAACATAAATCATAACAGATATGTGGCCCTATTTTTAAGTCATGTATTTGGGTGTTTCAGCATTAATCAAACGAGAAATATCAAAGAGAAACCCACCTGACAGCAGGAATGTTTCGGATGGATTGACACCAAGTTGCAGCTGGCTGTGAGAATTCATATGACCCTCATAAGATTGGATATCTCTTTTAAGAAAACGACGATCAAAGAGTTTGATCTGTGTAAAAAGTGAATTAATAGAAGATTATTATTAAACTCTTTTCTAATGCAGCCATTGTTTACACATCACAACTAAAAACATTTATTACAAATTGTTATTTGAACAATAAAAGATTGGCAGTTGTCAAAATGCATAAGAGAATTTCAAAAATATAGAACTAAACCAATCAAGAACATAGCTAATCTCCTTTTGGACATTTCATATGCTTTTACAATCGTGAAGATGTTAACATATCAATGAACTATTTGAGCTCATTAACTACCAAGCACTTAACATGCAAAGTTTATCACAAGAGAAGGCACGAAAACTCACCGATCCATCCATGGAACTGCCAAAGAAATACTGTTCATCAGATTGAAGTGCTACGACACTGCAGAACGGTGAAAGAATCTAAGAAAACTATTAAAGAACAATGTTGCATGCAAGAAAAGATTTTGATAAATCAACTCATGAAAAACCTGCAAATAGAAGATACCTGCAGACAGCGGAGGACATGAATGCAGCATTGGAAGAGTTTGAACTTCTCCTAGGCTGCTTAAAAGATTATGCAACTAATATTACCACCAGAAAATCATGACATTAAAAGCCAATGTAAGTAAAAATTCAAAGGCAAAAAAATGCAGAATTTAATAGAAAAATTGCAACAACTAAAATTACATAAATAAATTTACCCCTGCCAGATTACCTTTTTACGTGGATAGTGTATCCTTGATGTAAGTCTAGCTGAAACCTCAAAACATTTTGGTTGCCTTTGTCTAACATCAATTGCAACAATTGTTCCATTTCTAATACCACATAACAAAATATTTCCCTGCAGCAGACAAATAAACTAATGGTTATCAATAAAAGGAGATTAAAAAATCAATAATCTGAATCTAATTTGCCTACAGAGATTTATGAAAAATAGTGGAAAATTCGGGAGGAGATTCTAATCTATCAAATGCTTGAAACCATAATGCTGCTCCCCCGCTGAAAAAATGTTCGGTCTTAAGAACACCATCATGATTCATTATAATGTCTTAAAACCAGGACCTATCTAGCCGCGTATGGCTGAAGAGAAATGTGTGGAGTAACCACTAGAGTACATAATGTGACAACAATACAAGTTGATGCAGTTCAAGTACATTAGTCTTTGGCCACGTCTATTTTCTGTATTCTTCTTTAAACGTATTTAAATTAATTCTCAGTGTGCTAAATGTTAGTCAGATTTAATTTAGTATTCTATTTGTTGAAGCAAAAATTTGTAATTTTTCAATAAGCCACTTTTCTAGGAATAGGGCCTAGTGTCTTACAGTTGATTCTGGAGAGGGAATGAGATCAAAGTTTTCTTGTGGCCTCCATTTTGAGGATTAATAGTCAAATACATGAAGGAAAATAAAAGACAAAATTACCCCTAGGGCAAACATAAAACAAAGCCCTCAAGTGAGGGTAGAAATGGAAAAGTACAAATAACAAATACATCAAAATAAATAGACACGATCGTAGCCGTTGATCTTCGATGTCCTCATCATCATCATCTTTAATAGTTTCATCATCCAATTTCACAATCAACCATTTATTGGAATCATCAATGTTATTTAGAGAAATTTGGTCAACAGAATCAAGATCATTGAGGAATTTCATCAAAGCTCTATTATATTTCATGAACGCCACATTCTTGAGATGATCGTGCTTATAAAGCTATTAATAAAGTGTACAAAGGGTATTCTATTAAAAATTCAAATTTATTTAAATAACATTAAAAAAATTGTTTATTTTGTAATAAATTTAGGGGTTACCAAATACACAGCGTCAAAAAAATTCCATCATGATGGTTGTCAATAGAATTTCAAAAAATGATACACTTTGTTTCTTGCCACACGACATTAGAAGCAACCCACATTACCAATCTTTATTTTCAAGAGATCGTTAAACTACATAACATGCCTAAGACCATCACATCTGATCAAGATGTGAAGTTCCTTAGTCACTTCTAGAAGACAGTATGGGGTAAGCTGGGAACAAAGTTACAATTCAGCTCCCTCGCACATCTGCAAACAGATGGACAAACGATACTTGTCAATAGAATTCTAGACAATCTCTTGATAGTAAAAAAATATCATAAAATAAGATCTAATTCTGCCTCAAGTAGAATTTGCTTATAACTAATCTCGCAATCAAACCATAGGACAAAGCCCCTTTGAAGTTGTGCAGGGTCGAAATCCCCTATCACCAGTTGATAAATTCCTTCAATCGCTCTATCAAATTGTTGCCCCGATGTTGAACAATGGATTCAAGAAATAAGTAAACTCCATGCTCAGGTACAAAACCACATCAACAAACATAATCTAAAATATCAAGCTTAAGCCAACAAAAACAGGAAACCTATTGGGAGATTTGATTTGGATTAAACTAAGAAGGAAAGATTTGCATTGGGCCCCTGCAGCAAACCTACGGCAGATGGGCTATTTCGCATTATCAAACGCGTCAATGATATGCTTATCAACTAGAACTGTCGGGTGATTATCACATTTCAACGACTTTCAACATCTCAGACAAAACCCCTCATTATGCTGAATTAGCACCTTCCAAAGATAATGAATCCGCTCAAAGCATGAGAGAATGACGCAAAGCAGGGCTTGGCCAGTTGGGTTAAAACCAATCGGACCCCACCTTTTATGTTCTCTTTTTATTATTATTATTTAATATGTTATCATTTCTTTCTTTAAATAACATTATCTTTATTTTATTTTATTTCTTTATTTACTAGTTGAAAGCTTATAAAAAGAGGTTCCTTAACTCTGAAATTCAGATTTTGGGATTTTAAAGGAATAGTTTAGAGTTGTTCTCTTGTATCCTGGATTCTTCCATGTGTGGGCCGACTCCTCCCCCTTTCTAGCCATCGATCCTTCATTCTAGCAGGGGTCACAGGTTTTCTAGCCCTTCTTCCTTGCGTCAAAAGGCTATCCGCCCTTTTCTCTCCAGCCCTCTCCGTGTCACAACCCAACCCGACAAGACCCCCAATTGAATCAAGTCTCTACTATGTTGGCATGTGACAGGCAAACCCCAAGATATAGTTTTGAGAATTTTTTTATTTTTTTTTCTTCTAATTTAAACTTTAAAACAAACAACAAAACACAAAATTGCTAACAATATCCAGTGTATAAGAATACATTGTCCACAAACTTCTTTTTATTTTATTATCATCAAAATGTCAGTACAAAACTTACACTGCAGTATATGGCTACAGAAACCGAGAGCAAAGAAAAACATAACAAAAGCTAGCTATGGCTATACAAAAAATCAAAAGAAGAATACATATGCATACTCATATTAGATCCTGAACTGCTAAATAGGCTTCCCATACTTTGAAAACAAGAAGCAAAACATCTATGAGCTACACAGCTCAACATGCCACATTTAAACCTATCTAAATTTTCAAATCATTTCATTTATAGAATATACAGCTGGATTTTAAAAGGTATTTCATAATAACCATTTCTTGAACAAATTCGTACTTGCAGTTATAAAAAACTTAACTAGCAATATAGAGAAGTAAATAAACAAATAATTCATAGTTCTAAGCAAAGTAACTAAATTCCTTCTTATAACTCTCAATGGCATCACCAGAATAGAATATGCAAATAGCACCAGAAGATGCCCGTAGGCACCAAAATATAGCTTATAGCCACCATAATATAACTTACAAGCACCAGAACATAACTTATAGCTACCATAATATGGCTTATAGCCACCAAAATATACCTTACAAGTACCATAATAACTTATTTCTTCTACACCAAATCTCCTCAGAACTTTTTATTTCAACCAATAAGGCACATAATGAATTACATTGTAGCGATTAAAGCATAAATAAACTAATTTCAAATTTTCAAAAATGTTATAATTGTAGGAAATAAAAATCCTACTGAGTAAAAATGCACTATTTCAGAATTTTATCAAATTATCAAAGATTATACATAACATTATTTTAAAGCGTTAATCGTACTACAACATTATTTTTTTAAGTCGGGATTATTCCCTATTCAATTAAAACAACATAATTCTCAAATTTTCTACTGTAAAATTTTCAGAAAAATACCTAAATGTTCAAAACTAGTTTCTCTACAATATACAAAAAGTTGCACAATAAAATTTTTGTTGATACAAATTTATTCTTGTTTTTTGGCGACAAAAATATAAATCTAATAAAAAAGAAAACCAAGGTTTTAAAAGGCGAAATCGGGAATCGAGGCGTTTTTTCTAAGCAAGGCGAGGCGTAAGCCTCGAGGCGGATCGAGGCGTAAGCCTCAAAACGATTAAAATAAATTAATTTAAAATTTTAAATAATGACAAAAAATAACAAAAATAACAATTATTTGTACTACCAATAATAAAATAACATAAATACAAAATAAAATCAGTCTGCCGGGGGTCCAAGGGGGCGCTGCCCGGTTAGGTCGCGGGGTCAAGGGGCAGCGCCCCTGCGAGGGTTTTCGGGGGCAGCGCCCCCGGAACAAAATTATATTATAAGAGTAATTTTAAAATTCTGCTTGTTATATATGCTCAATACCGAGCGTACCGAGCATGTACCACTCAGTACCGAGCTAGTAACGCTCAGTACCGAGCATGTACCGCTCAGTACCGAGCATGTACCGCTCAGTACCGAGCATGTACCGCTCAGTACCGAGCATGTACCGCTCAGTACCGAGCATGTACCGCTCAGTACCGAGCATGTACAGCTCAGTACCGAGCAT
>NW_021319475.1:23322-116502 GCF_001605985.2 Dendrobium catenatum
TTCTATACGAATCTGATTGATGACTAGCCTTAATCGAAAGTTCTCTCTCGTGATTGGGATGGGTAATTAACTATAGGGGCTTGCGCCTATAGGAAACCAGAACTCAGATCATAAAGTCCTCACAAAATGAGGGCGAAATCTCTGGGTAGTGTCTTATCTACAAACCCATCTGCCTTCCAAAATTTACCTCGGAACATAGTTCGTTAAAACTCCCTCGCCGAATAAAAGAAAGAGCGCGCGGGGAGGCCGGGGCCGAATTTTCGGAGCCCACACACCATCATGATCCATTATAATGTCTTAAAACCAGGACCTATCTGGCCGTGTATGGCTGAAGAGAAATGTGTGGAGTAACCACTAGAGTACATAATGTGACAACAATACAAGTTGATGCAGTTCAAGTTCATTAGTCTTTGGCCACGTCTCTTTTCTGTATTCTTCTTTAAACGTATTTAAATTAATTCTCAGTGTGCTAAATGTTAGTCAGGTTTAATTTAGTATTTTATTTGTTGAAGCAAAAATTTGTAATTTTTCAATAAGCCACTTTTCTAGGAATAGGGCCTAGTGTCTTACAGTTGATTCTGGAGAGGGAATGAGATCAAAGTTTTCTTGTGGCCTCCATTTTGAGGATTATCTCGTTTCTAGAATTTCTACTTGCTACTACATGATGCAATGCGAATACCATCAATCTTTCATCAAGAGTCTATTATGTCTTCATCTTTTTATTTAAATTAATTATAAGCGTGTTAAATGGCATAAAGATTAGTTTACTATTTTCTATTTGTTTAGTAATTTTTCAATAAGCCATTCTATAAATAGAGAATACTGTCTTGTAATTAATTTATTGTTAAAGATAAAATAAGATTAGAGTTTGCTTCCGCCTACCCTCCAGAAATTCTCTCATTTCTAAGGATTCTACATTCATCTTCATATGTACCTTTTCCTCCCTAGCTTTGATGGATTCATTTGTCCATCACCTCAATCTTCATGTTACTTGTCCAATTATACTCGTATAACATGGCTATCAATGGCTATCAATGACGAATGGTGCAAGAGCTCCCTAAAAAATCACATAAAAAATGAATGATATACTAATAAGATGCACTTCATCGAACACAGTAAAGAAAGAGATACACTTATAATCAACTAAATATTCTGAAAACAACAAATTAGTTCTAATTCATATAAAGTAGAAAAAAAATGGAGTTGCACATTCACAAAGATATAGGCTAAACCATAGGTCAAGTCCTTAATCCTCATCATCATCACATCATCATCATCCCCTATGGGATAATCTTCTACATCAACTTCATCTTGTTCATGAAATAATATCCTAACCACAATATAGGCATGCATTCCTTTTCTTTTTCTTTTCCTGAGAAGAATTTTAAGTACCATATCTCCTTTTTAAGAAGGATTAGCCCTAGACAAATCTCCCAAGTAAGATCTTCAACAAAAAATATAAATTCATCATCTTTTATAGTTCATCATCCAATTTCACAATCAACCATTCATTGGCATCATCAATGTTATTTAGAGAAATTTGGTCAATAGAATCAAGATCATTGAGGAATTTCATCAAAGCTCTATTATATTTCATGAACGCCACATTCTTGAGATGATCGTGCTTATAAAGCTATAATAAAGTGTACAAAGGGTATTCTATTAAAAATTCAAATTTATTTAAATAACATATAAAAAAAATTGTTTATTTTGTAATAAATTTAGGGGTTACCAAATACACAGCATCAAAAAAATTCCATCATGATGGCTGTCAATAGATTTTCAAAAATGATACACTTTGTATCTTGACACACGACATTAGAAGCAACCCACATTGCCAATCTTTATTTTCAAGATATCGTTAAACTACATAGCATTCCTAAGACCATCACATCTAATCAAGATGTGAAGTTCCTTAGCCACTTCTAGAAGACACTATGGGGTAAGCTGGGAACAAAGTTACAATTCAGCTCCCTCGCACATCTGCAATCTGCAAACAGATGGACAAACGAAACTTGTCAATAGAATTCTAGAAAATCTCTTGAGGCGTTTTATAGAAAAAAATAGCAGAAAATAAGATCTAAATCTGCCTCAAGTAGAATTTGCTTATAACTAATCTCGCAATCAAACCATAGGACAAAGCCCTTTGAAGTTGTGTAGGGTCGAAATCCCCTATCACCAGTTGATTTAATTCATTCAGTCGCTCTATTAAATTGTTCCCCTGATGTTGAACAATGGATTCAAAAAATAAGTAAACTTCCTGCTCAAGTACAAAACCACATCAACAAACATAATCTAAAATATCAAGCTTAAGCCAACAAAAATAGGAAACATATTGAGAGATTTTATTTGGATTAAACTAAGAAGGAAAGATCTGCATTGGGCCCCTGCAGCAAAGCTAAGGCAGATGGGCTTTTTCGCATTATCAAACGCGTCAACGATAATGCTTATCAACTAGAACTACTGGGTGATTATCACATTTCAACAATTTTCAACATCTCAGACAAAACCCCTCATTATGTTGAATTAGTACCTTCCAAAGATAATGAATCCGCTCAAAGAAGGGGAGAACGACGCAAAGCAGGGCTTGGCCAGTTGGGTTAAAACCAATTGGACCCCACCTTTTATGTTCTCTTTTTTATTATTATTTAATGCGTTATCCTTTCTTTCTTTAAATAACATTATCTTTATTTTATTTTATTTCTTTATTTACTAGTTGAAAGCTTATAAAAAGAGGTTCCTTAACTCTGAAAATTCAGATTTTGGGATTTTAAAGGAATAGTTTAGAGTTGTTCTCTTGTATCTTGGATTCTTCCATGTGGTGGCCGACTCCTCCCCCTTTCTAGCCATCGAACCTTCATTCTAGCAGGGGTCACAGGTTTTCTAGCCTTTCTTCCTTGTGTTAAAAGGCTATCCGCCCTTTTTTCTCCAACCCTCTCCGTGTCACAATTCATCCCGACAAGACCCCCAATTGAATCAGGTCCTACTGTGTTTGGCATGTGACAGGCAAATTCCAAGATCTAATTTTAAGAATTTTTTTTATTTTTTTCTTCTAATTTAAACTTTAAAACAAACAACAAAACAAAAAGCTGCTAACAATATCCAGTGTATATATAAGAATACCTTATCCACAAACTTCTTTTGTTTTATTATCATCAAAATGTCAATACAAAACTTACACTACAATATATGACTACAGAAACCGAGAGCAAAGAAAAACATAACAAAAGCTAGCTATGGATATACAAAAAATCAAAAGAAGAATACATATGCATACTCATATTAGATCCTGAACTGCTAAATAGGCTTCCCAGACTCTGAAAACAAGAAACAAAACATCTATGAGCTACACAACTCAACATGCCACATTTAAACCTATCTAGATTTTCAAATCATTTCATTTATAGAATATGCAGCTGGATTTTAAAAGTTATTTCATAATAATCATTTCTTGAACAAAATCGGACTTGAAGTTATAAAAAACTTAACTAGCAGTATAGAGAAGTAAATAAACAAACAATTCATAGTTATAAGCAAAGTAACTAAATTCCTTCTTATAACTCTCAATGGCATCATCATAATAGAATGTGCATATAGCACTGCATCAAAATATAGCTTATAGCCACCATAACATGACTTACAGGCACCAGAACATGACCTATAGCTACCATAATATGGCTTATAGCCACCAAAACATACCTTACAGGTACTAGAATAACTTATTTCTTCTACACCAAATCTCCTCAGAACTTTTTATTTCAACCAATAAGGCACATAATGAATTACATTGTAGCAATTAAAGCATAAATAAACTCATTTCAAATTTTCAAAAATGTCATAATTGTAGGCAATAAAAATCCTACTAAGTAAAAATGCACTATTTTTGAATTTTAAAAAATTATCAAAGATTATACATAACATTATTTTAAAACGTTAATCGTACTACAACATTATTTTTTCAAGTTAGGATTATTTCCTATTCAATTAAAACAACATAATTCTCAAATTTTCTAGTGTAAAATTTTCAAGAAAATACCTAAATCTTCAAAACTAGTTCCTCTACAATATACAAAAAGTTACACAATAAAATTTTTGTGGATACAAATTTATTCTTGTTTTTTGGCGACAAAAATATAAATCTAATCAAAAAATTCGAGAAAACTCATTTTTTTTTAAAACTGAGATGGAAAAATGTCACCTACCTTGATCTAGACAATTTTAAGAACTGGGCCGCCATCAGAAAATGACCCGAAGCCGCTCAAATCGGATTTTCTCTATAGGATCCTGCCCTATCTCTCTCTAAGTTTGTTGCCTCAAATGAAATGAATTGAATGAATAGTAGTTTAAGATATTTTAAAATAATCAAATTTTCTCTGGTGTTGCAACGCCACATAGTGCTATCCACGCGCTCTTCAGAAAACCCACAGCATCGCCGCACCCACCACGGGCCAAATTAAATGTAGATTTTCTTGAGACACACATCGAGGCGCTGCCAAAATTAGCACCGCGATGGTCCAGGGGGAAATTTTCAAATTTCACAAACATGCAAACAAATCCTCAGGACCCACTCCAGAACACATGCAGGAGTTCAAAATGCAAAGATTCAAACAATAAGCTTCTTTGAATCGGACCAAACAGGTTGAACTGAATGTTAAATCTTGAGGTATCACACTTTGCCCACTGTAACCTTCAATTCTTCTTCCAGCAATCTTGAAGATTGTTGTCTTCTTCCAGCCAGCCACTTGAAGGCCGCTATTCCTTAGCCAGACAATCCAAATAGCTGTTGGTCCATTTCTTTCTGGTCAAAGAAAGCTACTATCCCCTTCTTCCTGGTCACGAAACCTACTGTACCCTTCTTCCTGGTCAAGAAAGCTGCAACATCCATCTCTGAATCATCTTTAGCCTTCAAGAAAACTTATCTTGACTAATTCTAGATTATTAGTCTTCTTCTCTTTGTTTTTATACACATTATTGGTGTAATTAAAACTTTCCATTACCAATTCTAGATTATTATCCTTCTTTCTTGGTTTTTGTACAGCTTAACAATGTTAGATTGAGAATGTCTGAATATCTACTCAATGTGATAAAGAAGATTGGGTAAATACTCAACGCCATTATATTTTATGCACCAGTGAATGGTAGATGATATCATCTCATGCTCATGTAGTCATGGCCTTCCAAGCAAATGCCTTGTAGGAAGTGTCAGAATATATCATGCGAAATGTGTCAAAAAGGGCAAAGTAATAGAGCCATGTGACATCTCATTTTTTTTCATTAAAGCCATGCAACATAAGGTTGTCAGAACATTAGATTCTATGTGCTCGATTATAGTGAGTCGAGTGTCTTCATGCTAATTAAATTCATAGACATGCCAGAATAAATAAAAATATGGTTCAGTTGATGGCCACGAACTTAGGCTGAGATATAAAGAGTGTGATTGTACTCTATAGCACCCAATGGAGGTTTTCATTGTAGAATGTAATGCATGAACCTCCTAAAAATAGTGAATTTTCTCATGAACTCCTCTGCAAAGTGAGTTAAATGGAACTCAGACTCCAGTAATAGCTTCGCTAAGATCTCCCATAGTAAAGGGATATAGCATCAATGCATCATACATACTAACATCGATGGTAGCTTTCATAGATGAGAAAGGACATTATAGTAAACAGCATATGGTGTAGACAAGCCCTTCTCCTATGCAGAAGAATATCGTCATCTTGGGTGATAATTTTCTAGCCCTTAACTTCATGGGTTTAACATTCAGTAGTGGCATGAATTTACCACTGAGCAATTGAAACTGTTCCACTTCTTCACACCCTACGGGTGTATCGTTAGAGGAAGAATTGTGGGCTAGAAGTCCGAAAATGGACCCTGTTGCAATCGTGTCTTCTATGTTCGCTATATCAGGAACAAGGCTTATTTTATCACCAGAATCATAAAATATACGAGACACATCATACTGTAAAAGAAGTGCAACCACATCTTTTCCAATAATTATCTCGTAAGCATCCATATAGCACACATTTTTAAAACTAAAACATCAATTATTTGATCGGAATAGAAACATCATGAGAAATAACTTTGACAAATACTATTTGTATTCCTATGTTCACCAGCAAGATATTCCTTAGGCATATCTATCTCTTCAACAAGAAACTTAAAATCTAGCCAATCTTTAAATACAAAGCAATCATCAATCATACAAACTAACTTCCTATGATACTAATAATAGTTAGGATCTAATTTATCTGATTGCTTTATTTTCTTGAGTGAGGATAACTCCATCTGCTTCATCAATTTTTTGAAAATCTAACCTACATAGACTCTTTCTCCTCTTGTGTAGAAAACTTTAAAGGTTGCCATGGAGGAGAGGGCTCAACTGTACCTATTATCCTTTTGGCCATTTTGGCAACTGAATATGCTACATGGTCCGCTTTTTCGGTTGGACGCTATTGAAAGGCCTTACCTTCCTAAATTTGTCTAAAGAACTGGAAGGTACATCAGTGCTAGACTGCTAGGTAATGCCAAATATGTCTCATCATCTTGTATACATGCTGTTTTGTTAAGAAGCTTTTCAAATGACTTGATAGAGGAGACTTTCAAGGCCCTTGATATGCTTAAGAAGAAGCCCTTCTGCATGCTGCACCTAAAGCAGAGGCTCGCACTTCATGTAAATCTCTGTTGATCAAGCCAACCAAGACTGTATAAATTGATCGAATGAATATTATGATCATAGAGAGATGCATCATTGAACAAAATGTGTGATCCAACAAAAATTTTGATCACATCATGGAGCACGAACAAGTGAAAATTGCAATCATAATCATGATGAGATGCATGATCAAACGAACATCATGAACACAACAAGATGCATGATTGAGTAAAGATTATGATCGCAATTAGATCTGCGATTAATCGAAGCAAGGGTATATGTGTGTGACTCGGATATGGTCCCAATCAAGAAGCTTGAGTTGAAATCGTCAAGTGTATAGGTACCACAATCGAAATAGAAAAGACTCAAAGCAAGCCAAAGTGTATGATGGTCGAGCTTAAGTACTACGAAAGCGAGGTCAAAAACCCTCTTGTTCTTTTTTTTTTTGTTCCAAAATTGATTAATTTGGCTAAATTTCAAATATATTATAAATTCTCTACCGTGCATCGTTATAGCCACATGCTCTACCTCTCATAGCCACCATCACTGTTTGTTGTTTGTTGTTGGACTCAACTACAGTTTTCATTTGCCGTTGGTCGCAACGGCCACCGCCAACCACTATCGTCAAGCGCCATCATCGGGCTTTACATTGAATTTATTTTACTTCAAACCAAACACAAAAAATAATCTCCAATATTTATCTTACACTCGCTCAAATAACTCTTAAACATTTAAAATACACTACATTTATTTTATATTATATTCATTTTACTCTGCATTCCTTAATCATCAAACCAAATAGTGCCATAGCCAACCATATAAATCATTAAAAGCTCAAAGTTTAGTATTCCTTATTTATCATATTTGCAAATCTTCCAGCTTCTTTGGGATTATTTTTCATTATCTCAATAGTATTTGAAACATGGTCATGAGCCAATTGCAAATCATGTTACTCCCACACATCAGTTTAGACCAGTAAATTCATCAACCAAGAACCTTTAACCAGTTTTAGTTAAAGATAATATATGAACTCAATGAACCTTAAGAAATGAGGTAATCATATGGGTTTTACATTGATGAGAAAATGTTCATAACTACTTGAAGCTTGTGTTCCCTTGTGCAAGTCAGCATTTTGGCCGTTCTTTTAAACATAACAATTTCACGAAATCTCAGAACTTTCTTAAATACAATATATAGCCAATAAAAGCAAGACAACAACAACTAAAAAAAACTTTTTCGTATTCAAAGGAAATCAGAACTTACAGAAAGGTCAAATTGTTGCGAGAGAACATCACTTCTACAACGATACACCAACGATGAACTTCCGGACTCTAAATTTATGAGAGACACTCCAAAATTGGTTCCTGCAACAAAAGAAAAGCTGATCAAAATTACTTTTAAGCCATAATTGCAAATATCTAGGCATCAACTGACATTATACCCACTAACTCATCAAAGTGGAAGGTCATAGCAAATTAGTTGCAATATTCACATTTCAAATTCAACTGGTATCCAATAGAATGATAAAATATGTCCATGTTTATACAATTATAACCAAATCACAGATGAGCATTTGTTTTAAACAACTGATTTTATCTTCCAAATAAATACACGAGTTGATAGGAGATAAGAGAACAAGACCTCATAATATTCATGTGCATAGTAGGATACACATCCTACCTTGAAAATCAGACGAAAAACATACATACTTTGATAGGATCCTCGATCCAAATTGACCAATTCGAGTTTGCTCCAGATCCCAAAAGAAAGAAGAAAAAAATTAGATACAAAAAAGGGGGAATTCATTTATCCGGTTCCCCTCATCCACTCCATTGGAGTATTCATAGGCTTAAGCTCATTGTTATACTAATTAACCTATTGTTAACTGCTAAACTAATCATAAATGAATTCACATCATACTTTTGAGTGCAAAAGTTCAACTATGAAATTATGAATTGAATATTGACGTACATGTACCATAGCATTTCTACATCAAATAAAACATGTTCATAATCAAGTAAATTACAATCAGAATAAATGTATTAGCTTTTTTTTTTTACTTTTTAACTTATATTTTTCATTGAATGGGCTTCAATCTTGTTGTATTCCTGGCTTTAGTTATACACATGTACCATCATAAAAAAATAAATACCAAAAAAGACATTGCTGTGAAAAGTCTAGTTAGTCTCCACATTTTCATTGAATTTAATTGCCCCATTATTTTCATTTGCATCGCAGACAATATTACCCCATACTCATAACAAGCATGCCCATGCCCTACTCAGAAAACTTGGAACTATTTCCCAATTTTGCATCACAGACAAACCTACAAGGCTTACCTTTCAAACATGCTACGACAAGCAAAAGAAGCGAGCAAATCAAACTCACAACATCAATAGGGAACACAATAGAGATTGAAAACTAACCAATTGCTGCTTTTGTACTGCAACAGCTGGTATCAGCAGTCCATATTGTACAATCACTTGATGAAACTTTGTTCATCCTTCTACTTAAGCCTGAAGAATTTTCACTAAAATTCAAAGGCTCTCTAAGGTTCAGAACATAAACAGATCCACCACTAACGCCTGAACCAAGAGTGGTCACCATGTAATCGATTGTTAAGTACTTCAATATTCAGCAAATTGGGGAAGCCTGACAAAATACACTGCTAGAGAAATGCATGCTTCTTCAGTGAGAGATGAAAAGCACGTATCCCAAATGACATAAAAAATAGAGCATTGGGAAAAATAATTAAACTAAAAGAGGAATAAAAAATAATATAGGATACAAGGCATGTTGAAAGTTTGAAAGATTATCAGTTGTATTTGGAGTATTTCTTCCAATCCTTTTAATACAAGATATGCTGGAAGACAGACTTGTAAATGCTGCTGAATTTGAAAAGATCCCAGGTGCACCATCATGAAAGTCTCTAGGAGAGGGCCAAACTGGTGCCGGCATGTAGTTGGGCCCATAATCACAGCGTTGTCGAACATTTTTTATTTCATACAGACTGAGAAATAATTATACAATACATATGTTTAGCTAATCTGAAAATGAACAGTTCAAAAGAACAAAATAGCGACAATTGCTAAGTGCAATCAAAATCACAGTCAATAAAGACTAGGAGAAGTCAGGCATTAAAACTCTCAAACCAACAGAAATTATGACATTACTGAGAATGTGCAGGTGTCATCATTTATTACTCTCTCAAAACTGAGTATACAAGTATCCCCCCCCTAGTAGATATTGACGCAACAAATACTTTTGACAACAAAATATGCCATAGCATAAAGAGAAGGCTAAAAAATCACAAGAGTTACAAAAAAAATAATATTTTCTATCTATTTTGCCCATGTAAGTTGAATTGTTCTGCAACTCTATTTGTGATGCATCCTTTTGTGTTTGATTGTAGTGGCGTGCTCAAAAGAAAAACCAACATAGAAAGAAAAAGAGGAAAAAATGTCCACCTACGGGGTAAGGAGAAAAGAAAAATCCGGTTTCAAACCCATCAGAAGCTTAAATAATTCAGCAAATACCAAGGACAGTCAGTTTGCATTCACAAACAAGTTGTATTTCGTACTGCAATGCTTTTCAAAACTTTGTCAGATGAAATTGCACATGCAGACCATCTATGGCGTCATGGCCATGGAGAACAGACTCATGGAGGAGCTCGTCCATCTCAAGTAGCAATGGTTTGGTCAAGTAAAGGTGTAGCATAGAACAACATAACATTACCTAATAAAGTTTTAGGTTAGCAGAATAAAGGAAAAATAATTGTGGGATAAAAGAAGGGTATATAGAAGAAATTATAAAAGAAATGAGTCAAAAAGGAGATCAACAAAATGATGATAATCATGCAAAGGGCATATGTTTAGCATAATTTGAAAAGTGAAGATGAAGGATATGACATGGAGTAGAGTGCAAAAACAGCACATAATAGCAAAATTGGTGATGTGATAAGAATGGATAGAAGAAATAGCTTAAAGGTCAATAAGAGGTAATGAGGAAACAAAGGTAAGGAAATGATCAACGACTAGTGTAGATAGATTAAAACCATAACAAGATCAATATCCATGATATCTTTTGATTGACTAAGTAAGATCTCTCAAAGATTTTTGGCTCTATGATGTTACATGTAATAGTAAAATTAAAAAGAGCTTATTTTCAAGTAGTTAAATTTCTATACAAAGACAACAAATTATAAAGCTGTATCATATCAATCTCATCATAGCCAATATTAAAGGTTTCTTCTCAAGCTAAACAAAAGATCAAGGAGCTTTCTTCTTCTTAGATGTCATTCTACAAGATCTATTGATGTTATAATAATAAATTTTTCTCCATAAAGTATTTCTATTAAACTATAACTAGCCTATATCAATTTTTCCTCGCACTGCATCAATTGATAGTAAAGCCTCAATTTTGAAGTTTGTGAATGGCCTACTAAATCAAAATTTTGATCAACCATTAAACTCAATTGCATGCAATAATTCAAATATTCATCAACACCAGCCTTACTCTATCACCTCTCATGAAAAAAAAAACTTAAAATCATTAAATTGTTCTGATTCATCTCCATCATAAAAAATAATAAAATAAAATACTATTAATCATCCCTCTCCACTAAAACTGAACCCCCATCATCATGCTGTGTTGGTTATAAATTACAATCACCAAAAATTGTACATTTAAATTACTTATATTTATTTTCATTGTCTCTTTCATAGTTGCTGAAATGTACTTCAAAATATTACTATCATGATAAGCATCTAGTCAAAGATGCCTGCATCTTTGCACCAATGCTGGTCAAGCTATTGGCGCCATCTTCTTGCTTGCTTGAGCGCTAAAGAAATATCTAAACAATAGGTCATGCCAGTTTCTACATAAATCGTTAAGGTCTGTGATGCACTACTAGTCAATGAAGTTCACTAATATCATTATGTACTATGATCCACCACCAACAAATGTTGGCCTCATCATCTTCTCATAGACAATTATTGAAATGCTCTGACGTTGAGTATCAAGTCTACCGCCATCCAGAAACACCAAATTCTATCATCATCTCTTCTGCATGTCACTTGATAATCTGCAGCCTCGGTTGGATTTGTCACTTGATTTTGCTCAAAACAGGAATCCAATGTACCATGGCCCATAAATAATCAAATGACAAGCCTGTAAAGAATTGTAAGGCTCATTATACGGTTCAATCCTTATCTAACTTGAGCTCCAGTCTATGCAACGACATTGGATGTGAGTGCATAGAATCCTACATCTAAAATTACTCACATAATTTAAAGGATTTCCTATTGCAAACGAATTTATTGAATTTAATTTATTTTCTAGGCTAAAATGTTTATTCTATTTACTATGTGACGAATTTAGTCTGATTGTAAAAAAAAATGTTTTATTTCATTTTATCATATCTATTTTTTCTTATCTTTTTGCATTATTTTTCAATTAAATATTAAAATCTCCAAATCACCACTGTGACACTCTCTGAGCATGCATCAAGTAAATTTTTCATAGGTTTTAACAATATGAGCTACTTTCTGATTGTGAAATAGTCCAATTTTCAGGTCAACAATTACATTTTCTTTATAATTGACAAAACCGAAAAACCTCACATAAATATATTATCAAGCCTTTTTCATATCCAAATTTTACAGCTAGATAATCACTGCACAACAATATCTTGGATAAATATGTGCAAAATTATGAAGAATTCCAAGTTAATCATAAACAAAAAATATCTGAGGTTTACATAAGTATATGCTAACAGAACCTTCAACCTAAATTAAAATTATGATAGCAAAGCCTAGCCAAATAAAACTTTATTGCTAACTACTTATAGAAATATAGTGTTAAATGATAGGAACTTACCAAGTTACCATAAATATTATTAGTGTTATTGCGCCTAACATGGTTCGTGGACAAAGTTAGCTTCATGATGATTATGAAAACCATTTTCAAAAATTAAAATATATCTGACACCACATACCACAAGAATATTATAGGGTTGCAACCTTTAAAGAAAACGAGTATTTTTCATTCATGAAAGGACCTTCTCTGCATTCAATCTCTAAAGCAGGATTGAAAGGCTCTAAAGCACCATCTGAGAAAGCAAAATAAAGCCAAGGAATTTAAAGTTTCATGAGTTGAGACCCAAATTTTGAAGAAGATCATAAAAAAACAAATTTAGAACAACTTCAGCATCTCGAGAAGAATTAAGATATAAAATTTTCATTAGTATACTTAGCCTAATAGATTTCCCAGCCTCTGATAGTAAAGCATCAGTTTCCATGTCAATTGAGACCAGCTGACACAATCCTTTAAATATAATAATCAAACAACTGTAAAACAGGATAATCATTACTTCTCCTCCATCCACGTAATACAGAACCCGATTTGGTTTCCAAAAAATATGCACACTTATTCAAAGTGAAGATTGCATACCGCAGCAGCACCATTTTAGCCTCCAATAATACTTACAGGACTGTTCACATTTGGAGTTATTGAGCAAAATCTATATATTACCACAACTGATCTCAATGAAGTATGAGTACAATAAGCTTCTGACTGCTTGAAGGTGTGCGCTCCTTTTTCACTTTCTCACAAACAATAATTGGAAGATTAATTTACTCAAATTGGAGAAACTGATGAAGATAGATCCAAACCACTTCAAAAAAGATCAATGATACTAGATTTCAGTTGATTAGTTGAGATTCTGTTAAGAAACCGAACCTTTCAAAAAAGGTAGACAGTACTGTTTTGTTGTGCCTTTCTTGTCTTTTTTGTTTCCTTGAACCTCAATTATTTTCATTGCAGCAATTAGGTGTATAAGCAGATACTTGAGAAACACTTTATTTCAGGGACATCTCATATCCAAATAAATAATATAAATGATCTTTAGTTGTGTTAACTCTAAATGTAAAAGGCTTTCTTCTTCCATGGAAAAGTAATTCCAAGAATCCAATCACTATAAGACTAATAGGCATTCCTCATAAAAGCAAATCCAAGAAAACATAACTATAGTACAAATCAATTTTTCATATTCCTCTCCTCATACTGCATTAGTAGTTGAATGTTCGAAATTGGTTAACATCAGAATCGCTAATAATTAAGCACTAAATGCATGTAAGTGTTTCTAATCCATCTGTTTATCACTTTATTGTTGTCCATGCTTTAGCAGCAGCAACAATGGAAGAGTTTCTAATCTGCGTTTTGATTGCAGAATTATAAGAAGCCAAAGGGGAAGTAGTTAGTTTAGATGAGGATATGCGCTGCTTGATACTGCAGTAGATGAAGAGATGGGTGGCTTTATAATGAAAGAA
Source organism: Dendrobium catenatum (assembly GCF_001605985.2). NCBI lineage: Eukaryota > Viridiplantae > Streptophyta > Magnoliopsida > Asparagales > Orchidaceae > Dendrobium > Dendrobium catenatum. The sequence continues at coordinate 37,303 of NW_021319475.1, forward strand.
TAAGTCAATTAGTTGCTATTTAAATATGAATAGGTCTAAAAAATGTATGGCAGCAAATGTTGTTAAGAAAATGAATGGTTGAAATCTTTTATTTACAAAGTTGTAAGCCCCTTTCAATAATAGTAGATAGGATTATTCTAATAAATTGCTACTAAAATTACTAGGATAATAATTATTAATACAAATTTTATAATAATACACATTATGTTCATTCAACCAACTCACATTAGTGTAACAATATTCTTTTACCAGAGAGCTTGAGCTCTTAAAGCACTTCAAACAACGACCCTGATAGTGATTTCACCATTCATTTGTTTTCCTCCACAGAACTATGCAGTACACCAACAAAAGAGTACAAAATACACAGCACAATACAACACGGCTAAATTTAATCTTAAAGAAATTCACAAAGATAATAAAAATAATAAATATTAAAGCTTAATGATAAAGAATTTTTTTTTCTTTTTTTTCTTTTTTTTATTTTTTTTTTAGCTTAATGCTAAAGAATGAACTCAAAAAACAATACTAAGAAACAGGTAAAAAAAAAGGCTCACCTTATCGAGGAATTAATACCACCCATTGCTAGAAGATGTGTTTCTTTTAAACCTTGCAATGTTTGAACAACTCCATGCATTTCTTCAAGTGCAGAATCAGAAACAAAGTTTGTGTTATGGTACTTCCATACCTATTATCAAATGGGATGTGCGAGTTTCCTTCAAATTTGAGAAACTAAATGAAAATAAATTTGACAAAATGCCAGATCAAATGAACATCGAAGTTCTTAAAGTTGCCGTGAATAGAACATTCTCAAAGCTTCAATATAGATATGAGATCAAAAAGAGGGGTGCTCTTGGCACAAAACAAGTACAGATATTGTAAAAAGAAAGATCTTAATTAGAAGCTCAGCAAAAAAGTGAGTGAAGGCATATCAAAGTGGGTTTTATACACAGAAGTGCACAATATAGAAGTACAAACTCAAAGATGAAAGGATACCTTATTTAATAATTTAAAACAGTAACGGAGTACATACCTCTGGATGAGAGGCGAGCAACTTCTGGTACTCTTCCTGAAAGCTATATAGACCTTTTCTAGAAATCAGAAGTCCACCATTTATCTCCCTAGATTGAAGCAACTTGGAAGATTCCATTAACTTTTTCCACCTTGCCGAATGCACATGATGTCTCTGTAAACCATAATAAATCTTCATAACAATTACATCTAAATACATGTATTAGAAAGTCATGTGAAACATAATCTCAATATTAATCAATTAATTCAATTAAACAATCATTTGCCACGAATGTCACCACAAACACTTAGAGCATAAGGAAAGATTAATTGACAAATACTACTCCATCAAGATGAGAATGAAAAGTGTAAGATTTTTATTAATACCAAAAAAACTCTAGTTTCACAAATATGGTCTTTCGCAATCACTCAAATAGAATAAATTTTGCCAGGATATCCTCATACGTTTTGATTCAAAATTGAGCTAATTTTATAGCATCTATCTACAGAATTATAGGATAGCCCACTCTCCCAAGATTTCATATAGTCATGTTGTTTCTTATACTTTTTTTTTGTCATTTTTATATTTATCAATGTCTAATAGTTTAATCGTATTTACTTTTTGCCTGCAGACATTAGAAATTGTTTTTCAAAGATTTTAAGAAATTCGATAGACATAACGAAAATCTCTTCCAGAGATTTTATCTCATACTTCTTATATTACAATTATAGTGCCAAATGTTTAATGGTCTAGTTATATTGCCTAATAGTTTATGTTTAATTATCTTTTAAATTCGATTGTATTGTCTAATTAATTAGTTATATTGAGGTATATCATGAGACGCGTTAAATCAATGACGTGTAATAAAATTAGCCTCATCTTGATTAAAAAAAAAGTTTTTGGATATCCTAACAAAAAATTTTTTTTTACTCAAATATATATGCTTGAGCTTTTATACAAGTACAAAAATGGAGTTCTTTGGAAAATATTCTAATTCCTCAATAAAAAAGCATAAGAATTCATTCATATAAAGAATATCAAGAATTAACCATAAAAGAAGTTTGGCCATTTCTAATGGTCACTCACTTCATGATCAGTTCTATGAGTTACACACAAAAGTTTTGGGAACATTTCAATTCAACCTACAAAATTTGACATTGACCTTTGGAAATATTTCAATTAAACAAGCTCAATTCTTAGTCTATAGAAATCTCTTTTCCCAGAAGGATGAAGAACGGAGTAAATAGAAAACTTTTGTTCAATATTCTATTTTGCTACAAGGTCAAATTTATATATGTTTCTTGTGCTAAGATTCAATGGCTTCCTTTAGATATGACCATTTAGTGCAACAAGCTTAAAATAGACTTTGAGCAAACAGCCCTTAAATATAGATCCACACAACTTATTTTTAGGCCCAACCCCAATACTTGAAACTTGACTTAGTCAACTCATACACCAAGTGATGGAAGTGGGTGGCATTTTGGTTAGTTAAGTTGCTAGCTTAGCTATGGATGTTTAGTTTGAGATGCATGGATATGTTCTAGATTTGGTGATGCAAAGGTGGAAGGCTTAGAGGGGTTTGGTAGAAGAAACACCAAGGCTACCTTAACTTGGGCTAGTTTGGACTAATTTGAAAGATTATTTTTAGGAAAAGAACTTTGGTGAAATAAAAGACTAAAACTTATGGTTGAAAGATAACTTATAATGTTAACTTATGATCTAGAGTATGTGGTACAGATTTATAGATTTTAAGGAGTATCTACATGTAGGAAATAAGTTTAGGCCTCAAATCTCCCTAGTTTGGCAAAGAGCTTCAAGGGAGAGATTGGGATGAATGTAAGAGTTTGGTTGCTAATTTGTTGGTCTTAGAGAATGCTTATGAACTGGAGTAAGATGTGTGAAAATTTTATAGCATGAGTTAGATAGGAGTGACAAACAAATTAAAAGAAATATAAAGATAAATATATAACTCACCAAACAAGGACAAAATACTTGAAGCCACCAAACACCAAGCAAATTAAAAACACTTATCCACCAAAATATTTCATTCATCACTAAAAATTACAAAACGTAGTAGCTCATATTTATAGGTATGGACTACCACATTTGGAGGAAAATAAAGAAGGGAAGAAGAGGTGATGGCCATCAATATCAATGAAGGAGTTCCAACTACGTTTTTTTTTTTAGCTTCCCCCATTCCTAAATATATGATGGCCGGTCATACATGCCCTTACATGTAAAAATAAAATACAAATTATATTTAAAATATTCTTAATTTTGGGCTTTTTATTGAGCTCTTGATTGGCCTACTATAGTTGGGCATTTTCTTTGAACTCTTCTTTAGGCTTTAGCTATGAATCTTATAATTAGAATTTTAACTAGATTTTCTTGATTACATAATGTGCTACATCACCTAGAGAATTTCAAGCTTTGGATATTCTTATCAACCCCGAGCTATGCATGGATTACAATAACCTCGTGCAATATTAGAAGCATCATTCTAACCATCCTTGTTTCAAAAAAGCAAACTTTACAAATGAGCAAAAATCTCTGTTGTAACTGTCATGCAAAACTTAAAAAGATTGGCCTTTGCAACAATAGCCTTAATTCCACGGACTTTTTATTACGAATTCTTCTTTAATTGCACAAATAAAGTAGGAGAAAAGAGGGGAAAAAAACTCTAGACATTTACCCTGCCCGAACCCGAGCGTTCCTCTGGTGGAGAAGAGATGGACGAGAAAGGGCGAGCGCGTTTCGATCCCGGAAGTGGACCTTTGATAGGAAAATATCGATTCTTGTCCGGGTCGAAATAGAAGCCAGGGAGATCTAATAAGAATGATTTCGATTCAGAATTGATACTGAATTAGAAAGAAGAAGAAAAAAATCAAAGACTATCAAACATACAAACCTTTTTGCGGTGCCATTGTTTCGTTTACTGAGAGAACGGAGACGTGGGAGAATCCCTAGCTTGTAGTTTGTAACATAACTCGTTAGAAAGGGGAAAAATCGAGGCGGCGCGCGGGGGGAGGGGGATACCAAAGCATTGAAGAACGATTATATAATGAACAGCTTTTGCGGTGCTTTGCTGCAGGCGGTAATATAAGTGTGTATAATAAAAAAATTAATTAATTTTTTATATATTACAGTCATAAGTAAATTCAATGTTTTGAAATTTTATTATCATTAAATTTTTATTAGCATATCTTAACAAATATTTTTTTTAAAAAAAAGGCACCACAATTGGAATGAAAATTGTTTATTCTTTCCCTTATTTCTAAATTACTTTCAAATTTTTATTTTAATAAAATAATAATTAAAGATTTAAACACTGTCATTGTCAGGTCCCAAGTCCTGGATGAGAAAAGTGGAGGGTTGCGTTACGTAGTCGACAGCCAGTGTAAAATTTGTCGAAAAAATCAGGACATGAATCCTTTAAAAAATTGTGTTCAAAGTGATGGTGAAAATTTATGGGAATATTATCAGCAAAATTCAAGTTGGATGGTTGAAGCGGAGGAATGCATCGGGCTTATTGTGCGATAGAAAAGTCCCCCTCAAACTTAAGGAAAAATTCTATAAGATGGTGGTGAGACCTACAATGCTTTATGGTGTCGAATGTTGACCATTAAAAGAGAAGCATAATACTAAGAAGTGTTGCAAAGATGAGGATGCATAGGTGGATGAGTGATTTGACCCTTAGAGATAGGATACAAAATGAGCATATAAGTGAAAAGGTTGGAGTAGCTCCAGTGGAAGATAAGATTAGAGAGAGTCGCCTTAGATAGCTTGGTCACATTAAACGAAGGCTTCCTGATGACTCAGTTAGGAAAGTTGATGTATTAGATTTGACTTATGCTAAGATAGGTAGAGGTAGACCTAAAAAGACTTGGTTAGAAAATACAGAGTCAAAATCGGAGTCCGTTTGGCAACTCAAATTGTGGTTTGAACCTTCCAACAGCGCTTTGAACACTTGATTTGGACTCATTTGGGCTCGGATTGGGTTGATCTTGGTGTCGTTGGGTTCGTATTTCCGAGACGCTCAGTTTGACTGTAAGCTCATTGAAATCGGAGTTCATATGCTCTCAAATTTAATTTTTAAAGTTTCCAAACTGATTTTGCCTTGAGATTCGTGCCCGATCAAGATAATTTTTGCATGACGTATCAACTATAATAGTATAAGTTGGCTCTAAATAACTAATATATAATTTTTTTTTGATAAAAACTTGTGACTAGTAAATATTACAAGAGGTGGTCCAATGAATATTCCTTCCATTCAAAAAAAGTACTACATGAACTAACAACACTTAAAATACATCAAATAGAATCAATGAATAATTCTATATTAACACTTAAGTATATTATAATAACAATTACTTAATAGATTAGTACAAACTCAATAGCCAACCTTTTATATCAAATACAATTAGAACAATCAACTTACAACTATGACAAAGCACTAGCTTGAGTTTAAATTAGCTGACGTACTACGAGCCCCATCAAATGATCAGAAGGTTAGTGTTTGAATTTTTTTATTATATAATTATGAATATAATCATTAAACATTCTGACAGCGACAATCTTATGTATAATATTTGAATAATATTAGAATGAGGTTTGAAACGGTCTCTCTATTCTTTGAAATTTTTATATACAAAATCATAATCGTATAAATAGGTCGAATTTAGAACCAATAATTATAAATGCAACAATAGAGATACTTTAGGAGGATAAATTTAGCGAATAATATGCCTCCATTAATTCATTAATGGAGGCAATTTTTGCATTAATTTTCTTTCTTCCTCGAGTATCTCTATTATTGCCGTTACATAGGCTTTTCATGACTTAAGTATATATGCATGGTTATATTTATGCATGTAAGAATTTTTAAGCACAGAAAGGTTGGTTCAAACCATGTTCACACAAGATAAGGGCCGGAACCCCCTTGAGCTCAAGGAAGACAAGAAAAAAAAAATATATATATATTATTATTGCTGGTTCAAACCTAATTTCGCATTTAATGGTTGAATCCTAGGATCAAAATAGATATTCAATATTTATTCGAACCATAATCAAACACCGAATATGCAATTTAAATATTAGTCGTTTTGAAATACATGATTCTCCTTCAACATCATTCGTTTTATAACCTAGATCAAAGACTACATTTAAATTTATATAAGTAACAAAATATGAAAACTAATCTATATTTGTTTGGAGGAGCTTACAATAAAGCTTGTGATAGATAAGTAATTATTGTGTCCGGACACCGAACGCGTCTAGAGATCAATAACAAAGTGCCACATCACTTGGATGCTCGGTACTGAGCACTTGGAATTGCTCGGTATTTGTCTGGGTTTCTGATTTTTTGTCCGGACGTAATAACTTTTCGTGATAGAGGGATCACTTAAAGGCAATGAAGGTGTTGCTTTGTAGAAGTTGATTATTGTTGGAAGAGAAATATTTCAGCAACTATATTGTTCAAGCATTCACAATATCACTAAAGCCTATTGCTTATATTTCCATCATAAAGATATATAAATAAAAAATTATCAAATAAGCATACAACAGATATATTTGGCCAACAATAAGAATTACAAAGCATGTAAAGCCAAATTTACCTTTTAAGAACAAGAAATTTATTTATTTTTTTACACTAAAAACAAAATTTAAAAAGTATTTTCACTAATTTAAAAAAAAAAATCAATTTGAGAAACAAGTTCTCTAATAATTTAAAAGTAGAAATGCTCAATAATACTTTCTTTCTTTATATAATGAAGGAATTACATACATAACATGCATAGAATTCTTATGTATTTACATATCAAACACCTAAATTTTATATTTGCTTATATAACATCATAATCTCTAAATCATATGGAAACATCTACATAAACAAAATTATTTCATTTTAGATAAGTTAGTACTAGTGCTATTTTTTATTTTATTTAGAATTTAAGGTGCCGTAAGATTTAAGTTTTAGACATATAAATAGATAAGTATTTTAGGGTACACATGTAAATCCCCTCATATTATTTAGTTGAACCTCATTTGGTAACATTAAATTCATTTAATTGCAAATTATACAAATTTGACATATTATAATTTTCATTTATAACCATGTAATAGAAAAAACTATATTACATTTTGCAAATTCTCCCTAACTTCACAATCATGAGAAAAGACAATCATCTCACATGTTTATCATTTATCTAACTTATTCATAACTTTCACATATGGGCTATCTCCACCAACAAATTAAGATTATTATTGTAATAAAAACATTATTAAATTTTGTTTTATTACAAAATACTTTCAATCCTAATTTTATGAAAAATCTTATATTAATTTATTTGAACTACACTCATGTTAAATTTTTTAGATTAATTTCTATTTTTTTATTATCCTGCTGCTTTCATTCGCCTAATATTACAACAACCACAATTTCATTCGCCTGCTACTTTCATGTTATTTTTTCACAGTTTTTTAGAAATTTCTGCCATGAAAAACTACTTTTTACAACTAGACTTGTTAAGTTATTTTCCGCGCAACAATTTCACGATAAACTTTATAAAAAATTACAACCATTTCAAACAAATCCTTAATGTTCGTTTAATTCAATCTAAATTTAAGTGCAGTTACAATATTTGTGTTTACTAATTTCACATTACACACTGAATATATTTCTATTTTCCAATCTCCGATTTCTCCCAATAAAATGTAAATACTCCTCCAAGGCTAGAAAATGCTGAAGCTGGCGATGTTCCTAACAACAGAACATACAACTTATAGTAGCAAGCTTCTGCTAGAACTATTTAGGCTGATGAATAAATAAACTACATACATATACAATATTGCAGCTTTGATGAAATCTATGCAGCTTCTCATATAAATGAAGGTTATTTAGTTCAAAATCACAAAAGACTTGTACCCAACATTGACATCTATATAGCCTACAATCACAAGCAACTATCTTCATTCTATAATCTTAGGCTTCGTTTGGGACAGCTTTTTTGCTCCTCTCTAAAACGATTTTTTAGTACAAAAATTTCTAATTTACAAAAATTTTGTACTAGAAAGCTGTTTTCGAAAACAACAAAAAAGCTGTCTCAAACGAAGTCTTATTCAACATACAAAACATATTATTCAAACATGACTTGATAACGGCAATTTATAAAAAATAAATATTTACAGTTAATTTAGTGGAGAAGGAAATTTTGTGCTGCGGGAGGAAACGATTACTGAAATTTAACCACTATGCAAGAGATGTCGTCCTTGCTCTTTCTTTTTAGAGCCTCCTCTGTCAGATGCTTGGCAGCAACTTGAGGCTCCTCAATGTCTCTAATGGCATCTACAACCTCCTGGTTTGACATAACCTGGACAAAAAATGAATCCATGAGCAGGTGGAGCATAGTTAATTCTTCATTTCTTATATGGAAGATGAGAACTTAACTGAGCCATTTACATGTAGAGTTACGTTCATTTGTATTGCTCTGTATTATTATGTACATATTTACATTATAATTACATTATAAACAAGTAACTTCAATCTTGATCAAAACTTCATAATTGAATTGGGGGGTAGACTCTGAGGAGAGTCATAGCTCAGTTTCTTCATTTTTGCATATTCTAGTATTCCCTAAGAATGGATATTTATAGAATTACAAGACCCATAAGAATCCATTAACCAACTATTAACCATCTTGTACCTACTATTAAACTATTCATAACATTTATTATCCTAACAATTTGATTTATATTATAAACCTTTTTTATAAGGAGCTTCATAGTTGATACGAAACGTTTTAGCTTATAAATTGTTCCTTATGTTATTTTATTTAGTTTGTTGTAAGTTTGTTTCATATTTTCTAGAATCGTTTAAGATTATCTGGGTTATCTCTATTTCAGCATTATATATATGTGGAATGTGTAAGAGGAATGGGACATTGATGAAAATATATTCTCTTTGAAGCTTTTAAAGCTTAGTTCTTGTCTTTGTTCCCTGGATCGAGGATTTCCTTCTTGTAGGTCTGATTCTTCCGACGATCACCACATCAATAGTACATTAAAACAAAAAGAAAAAAAACAGAAGCACACCTTCCACAATCCATCACTTGCTAAGACAAGAAACTCAGTTTTATCATCAATAATAACGTCCTTGACGTCTGGAACTGAACTGAGATGCACCTTCAAGCTACGATCTCCAAATGCCCTTGCTACAGCTAGCTGTCCATCAACACGAGGCACATCACCTGGATTATCAATACAATGTAGTTATATATATGTATGAGACATATTTGTCTAAAAAACAAAATTATGATGAGATGTCCCCTTTTTAATTTTTGATATGGTTGAGTACTTGAGTGTTAATAATGCTCAATGTTGATGATTGCCCGTGTTCAGTTCAGTATTGGCTTGATTTTGACTTGTTTGACAAGTAAAAGAGCAGAACTTGAATATGATTTTTTAGATCATTCACTAAATAAGCCAAACATGAATAAAAGCTAGCTCAATTATTCTCTCTCTCTCTCTCTCCCCCCCCTCATTGCCGTCGATCTCCGTGGTCGTCTCTGATAGACGTGCCGAAATCTCCTATCGATGACCTCATCACTACTACTTTAATATATATTAATATGAAAAGCCTTGATTTGGCAACTGGATCTATGATTGAAAAACAAGCTAAAATAAAACCATATTGACAAATGCCTCATGTAAATAACCATTAACTTGTCTTCATGCTTTCAACTTATCATTTGTGTTTGCATAGACTTATATCATGGACTTAACCTGCCAATTAGATGTTGTATGAATTAAAAGCACCCTTATTGTAAAGATGACTGGTTAAGGACTTAACTTAGTGTTCGTTTTCGACTAGATAATAAACGGTAAGAACATGAACAAAATTTTTGAAGATATTAAAGAGGCTATCGTTTGAATTTAGCTTCATAGTAAGCAAATCGAGACCGACAAGACCCAAGCTCATTAATGTTTATAGGTTGTTTACACCCTATATATTGTCCTCACGACCATACTAAACTTTGAAGGCAAAACTTATGTAGAAGAAGGCACAGCTTAAAAGAAGTCAGCAATTGAAGAAATTATCTTGTACCTGGAAGGTTGGAAACAAAACCTCCTTTCATCTCTATACATTTGCGCTCTTTGTTAGGTTCATGGTCAACCGAGAGTTGTTTAGCAAGGCCGTCCTTGCAAAGCACCGCACGAGAATCCCCGACATTGGCAACCACCAGCTTCAATCCATCTATTAGGATAGCAGTTACTGCAGTAGAGCCTCCTTTTCCCAGTTTGTTTGCCTTATTAAGAATCATACTGTCAGTAATTTCATATGCTTTCCTGATTGCCCCATCAGTGTCAGTCAAGAAGTTAGGCTGCTTGAATCATAGAACACAACATTTGTTACATGGGAAAAATGAAATATAACTAACATTTTTAAATTTAGGTATCATAAATTGAGAGAGAGAGAGAGAGAGAGAGAGAGAGAGAGAGAGAGAGTGAAGAACCCATCACCTGCTTTAGAATAGTGTCAAATAGATGTGATTGCAAATAGTCAGGTACATCATGGCCAAGGTGGCCATCAAATATCGCAAATAAACCCAACTCTGAATCACGGGCATGCTTAAACTGAGCTACCACATAATCCTCCATTGCGTGAAAGGTTTGACCTTTTACTAAGTGGTATCCATGGCTAATTCGCTTGCCATACATTTTTGTTTTGCCTTTTCCAGTATTTGATGTAGATGAACCAAACCCAGCTTTAACCTGCAGGATTTTTACCTTTTTTGTGTAACCATGATACTACTGAGAGGCATGCATGGTGGAATGACAAGTATCAACGAATTCTGAACAGCATAAACAATTTAAAAGCGTACCATTGAAGCCAAGAAAATCTAAATGGCCATGGCAATAAATAATTTAATTATTATTAAATAAGTGGTAAGATCTAAAGTTATAGTTCATTCAATCCTTAATAACATTGTACAGTTGTAAACTAAATATGTATTAATTACAATTATAGGAAAAGAGTGGCTTTCACTCAAAATAACAGTGGATTTTACGGGTTAGAACTCATTGGTAAGTCTGATAGAATATCTGCCAGTATTGTTATAGAAAGATTGACATTCTTGATGTATCATATAAGGGCATCTCCAACCTAAAATCCCATTTTTCACTCCAAAATGTATTTAAAATAAAAAATGCCGTGGTTCATCTCCAATCGAACTCCATTTTGTGTGCTTCTGCGAAGGTAACCATCATTCTCCTCTTTCGCGCACTTCTTAGACAAGTCTGGTTGAGGCAAAAAAATCGCATAGGTGAACAATGACACGCCAATATTGACAGCGCACTGTTCACCCTCCACCGATTAGCGATTTGTTTGCCATTCGAATGGAGCTAACCAGCTACACCTTAGTCGTTTGGACTTCGGCAGGAGATGCCCTAAGAAAATCCCCTTGAAGATCACAACATATGATTTTATGAATTTGAGGTAATATTTTGTAATTTTTATTCAAAAAAGCAATTAGTTTGAAATACTAACAAATTATTTTATGAAGCATTCTAGATTAATTCTTCTGCATATCATCATACTTTTGCATGTGTTGCATCACTCTTCCAAAACTTAAACATCCAAACAAGGAGAGAAAATCCAGGTCCTTAGGCAAAAACCAACCTTCATTCTTCCATCATATATTTCTAAGCTTTTCAAAACTTCAGAACCAAAAACAATAAATTCCTTCTCACACTTCAACCAAATTGCTCCAACAGATAAGCAAATCAAGAAAACAAAAGCAAATGGACATAGTTGAAAATTCACTGTTTCACCACACTCAGCAGCAAGAAAATTCCAACTTCGGACATTCGGAAAGCCCTACTCCAACAACAAAGGAAACTTGTGATTAACTAGAAGCAAATCTCTCACTTCTCAGACAAAATCTTCCTGAAATCACCACACTACGCGAAATGGAGAGAAATAAAAAACATACCTTTAATCGATCAGAGAGAGGGAAAAAGATTTGTTGTTAAGACCGTTAAGTAAAGAGACCGTACCTTCATCTTGTGCAGGATTTCCCTTCCCGTCATTCTTTTATTATCTGATTATTCGTCCGCTCTTCCTAAGTTCTTGTACCAAAACTTTTCTTCGGATTAAATCTGACTCTCCCTCTCTCCCTCTTTAATAAATCTCTTGCCCACGAAGCGTGGTCGGCGGCGGATTTCTCTAACAAGGAACACGAGGATCCCGGCTGGGATATTGCGCGGCCGGCTGTTGGACGGGCCTGCTTTCATGATTTTTTTTTTTTTGAAAAATTTACATACATGCCACTTTATTTCATGTTATTTACATATCTAATATCTAAAACATTATTATTACATGACTACCACCCAATATAATTTTAATATCAAATATATCACTCCTATAATTCATTTCTACCATTCATATCATCCTATAAATTTTAATATTTCATTTCATGCACCTAAATTTTAATATTTCATTTCATCCTATAAATTTTATTATTACATGACTACCACCCAATACAATTTTGATTATAATTTCATCTTCACTTATTTTATATTTAAGATAATTTTACATTTTTAAACTCAGATAAATTTTAATTATACATTAAATACTAATTGTAGAAACTCATCTACCGTGAAGATGAGCGCTTAGAGAAAGAAGATGAACAGTAACAAGAAGAAAGAAATATTATTTCGTGTTGTTGTTAATATAGAGATACAAGAGTTTAAATAGAGATAAAGAGAAGTACACGTGTCAACCTCTTGTAGGTTGACAAGAAGTGAAAATGAAAAGTAATTTTATGTTTTTATTTGGCTGTCTTAATATTCCCCCTCAAGCTAAGCATCTTGAGTGATGGTTAGCTTGGATCTTAAGAGCTGGAATCTGTTAGTAGCCAATGGTTTAGTTAGAATATCGGCGACCTGATCCACTGTACAGATGGGTAGTAGGCGAATTGTTCCTGTCTGGATGTGATCTCTCACGAACCGTTGATCTATCTCTATATGCTTTGTTCTTGCGTGAAATACAGGGTTGTTCGCCAGAGCAATAGTGGACGTGTTATCACAGAAGATGTCCACTGGAGAGTGGTGAGTGATGCGGAAGTCAAGCAGCAGGCGTTTAATCCAGATTGTGTCCACCGTTGCCGAAGCCAATGCTCTGTATTCGGATTCTGTTGATGACCTTGAAACCGTTGGCTGTTTCTTCACAGTCCAGGACACTAATGTGTCGCCGAAAAAGGTGCAGAAGCCGGACGTCAACTTGCGGGTGAGAGGATCTGATGCCCAATCCGCGTCAGAAAAAGTTCTAAGCGAAAGAGTTGAACGCGTGATAGGTAGACCGAAGGCTATGGTGCCTTTAATGTATCTGATCAATTTCTTTAACAGAAAGGTATGTTGAATCTCCGGTTTGTGCATGTGTTGAGAGAGCATATTAACGGCATATGCGATATCAGGACGCGTTAAAGTCAAGTATTGGAGAGATCCAATTAGTTGACGGTAGACCGGTGGAAAGAAGCAGGGTACCGCGTCAGAGGAGATGACTGGCATTTTATTTGTACATGGATTAGCTACCGAATTGCATTTTTGCAATTCGGTAATGTTTATAATAGATTGAGCATAAAACGATTGGGACATGAAAAACTTATCTGGATGAGTATCGATTCTGAGTCCGAGAAATTGATGAGCTGTTCCGAGATCCTTCATAGTGAACTGAGATTTGAGCTGATTTACAAGAGCTGTCATGGTTTTCGTATCATTACCCGTAAGCAGAATAAAGTCAATGTAGACTAATAGGTAGATTTGGATCCGATCGCGATGTAGAAGAAGCAGAGAGGGATCTGCTTGACTGTGAGTGAAACCGAGCTTGAGGAGATACGACGTAAACGTAGTATACCACTGCCGTGGCGCTTGCCGTAACCCGTAGATAGCCTTGCGGAGTCGACAGACATAATTCGGATAGGCAGAGTCTTCGAACCCTTTGGGCTGTGTCATGTATACAATTTCATTGATCTCCCCATGTAAAAACGCATTGGCAACGTCTAATTGGTGTACCGACCACTTGAAGAACAATGCGATAGTGAATAATACTCGAATGGTTGGTAGCTTAGCTACCGGACTAAAGGTATCTCGATAGTCTAAGCCATATTCTTGTTGGTTTCCTTGAGCAACAAGCCGAGCTTTGAACCTTGCAATGGAACCATCCGAGTTGAATTTTGTTTGATACGTCCATTTTGATCCAATTATGGAAGCATTTGCTGGCGGTGCAACGAGTTCCCATGTGCCCTGTTTGTGTAAAGCGAGAAATTCTTCTTCCATTGCCTTTCGCCATTCGACATGTTTGCTGGCTTCAGAAAAGGTTGTTGGATCAGTATATGGTTGAGTAGTATGAAGCAAATTTAGCTTGGTTATGGGTTTAAGGGATCCAGTTTTCAGCCTAGTGATCATATGATGTGTTGAGGCTTGAGCTGGAACCGGGTTTTGTTCTTGAACCCCACGCTCTTCAGGTGTTGACCGATCAAAGGGAGCTTGTTGGTCAAATTGGGCTTGTTGTGCCGGAGGAAGCTGCGAGGAGGAAGAATAAACAGTCGCCTTCGTAAATGGTAGAATTGAGGTTGGATGAAGTAAGGAAGGTGGAATGGTAGTTGGTGCTGAATTCCCTGCAGAAACTGCGGCTTTACAAGGAAAAATATTTTCATTAAAACGAACATGACGGGAAGTAATAACTGTTTTGTTGTCAGAATTTAAGCACCGATAACCTTTCATAGTATCAGAGTAACCTATAAATATACACCGAGCAGAGGTAGGAGAAAGTTTGTTACGCTGTGTCGGAGGAAGAAGAGGATAGCATTCACAACCGAAAGTACGCAAGTGTGCGTAAGACGGACAGATGCCAAACATGCGTTGGAGCGGAGTTAGTGTAGTAGGGTGGGAGGATGGTGTTCGATTTATTAAGTACGTTGCAGTAATAGCAGCATCGAGCCAGTGTGAATTCGGTAGTCCGGATTGCTGAAGAAGAGTACGAGTGATTGTAACAATATGACGGTGTTTTCTCTCGGCGGTTCCATTTTGTTCGGGTGTATAGGGGCAAGAGGTTTGATGAAGAATGCCTGCGGTAGAGGTAAAATTGCGAAAATCCCTGTTTAAGAATTCACCGCCACCGTCAGTTCGTATAACTTTTAATTTACGATCAGTTTGCCGTTCGATTTGATTGACAAACTGAATAAATGTTTTCGTTACATCCGATTTAAACATAATAGGAAATAGCCAAACATATTTAGAGAAATCATCAACGAAAATTAAGTAATACTGAAAGCCTTGATTAGAAGAAACGGGCGACGGCCCCCAGAGATCAGAATGTACTAATTGTAATGGTGCAATTGTTATACTAGTAGAGTTATCAAATGGTAATTTGTGGCCTTTACAGGCTAAACAAGAATTACAAAGAAATGTTGGAACATAAATTTTAAGAGCAGGATTAACAGATGAAATATGTTGTAGCGTCCGATTGTTCGGATGTCCTAATCGGGAGTGCCAATCTGGTTTGCGAGCTTTGTCAGCTGAGAACGCCTTGAGCTCCTGTGAAGAATGAGTAACAATTTTGTATAGACCATCCTTACACAGTCCGTGTAGGATAGGTTGGTTTGTCCTCCGATCCTTAAAAACAAATCCGTTAGCATCAAACGTGATGGAGATCGGATTATCCTTTACTAAATTTGAAATTGAAAGTAAATTATAAGATAGAGATGGAATGTGAAGGAGTTTAGATTGCAGTAGCTTACTAGATGGAGTTGGAAGGATACCCGTTCAAGCGTGAGCAATCGGAACGGACCTTCCATCCCCTATTGTTACCGTGTCGGAGCCATTGTATTCGTAGACATTATCAAGATTGCCTATCTTGTTTGTCATATGAGATGAAGCCCCGGAGTCAATATACCAATCCGTAGCAGAAGCACCATCTGTGTTGACAAGGAGAGCCGAGGCTTGTTTAGCAGATTGTTGAGTGGGTACATAATTTGGGTTTAGCCGATGCCAGCAAGCGTCTGCTTGGTGACCTTTCTTTTTGCAAATCTGACATATGACCCCAGTCGATTTGCTAGTCGAAGAGGTCATGTGAGTTCGGTCGGCTTCAAGATTTTGTCTGCCGCGACCACGACGACCACGGCCGCGGTAAGTAAACAGGGTGGCTTGATTATCCGGTGCCTTGGGAAATTTGAGTGCCGCGGATTTTAGATGAATCTCCTCGCTGATGAGAAGAGAATAAAGATTGTCCAGAGATAGAGACGATTGCATTGTTCGGATAGAAGTCGTAAAAGCATGATATTCCGCAGGAAGTCCATTTAAAATGTAGATTATCACGTCTTCGGGATCAATGGTAGATCCAGCGGAGGATATGTGATCAACGATCTTTTTGATCTCAGTGAGGTACTGAATCATTGTCATACCCTGCATCGAGACATTGTGAAGCTCATGCTTGAGCTGAATCACTTTGGAGCGGTTGGACGACTGGAACCGAGTATGAAGTGTACTCCATATGACAGAGGTGGATTCAAGATGAATCACATAAGGTAAAACTGCCGGCGATATCGTGGAACAAATTGCAGTAGCGAGATTTTGATCCAACGCAGCCCGTTCTTGAGGATCTTGATTGGGATCGGCGTTTTCATCAGTTGATTTCGGCTCAAGAAACTCAGCAAACCCATTTGCCTTGAATAGTTTGGCGATTTGGGTACTCCAGATAGGAAAATTTTCTGGAGTAAGAGCATGAGGAACCAGCAGCTTGAGGTTAGAGATTACGAATTTGAGCGACGGTGAGATCGCCAGAGTAGATTTTACTACTTCCGAAGTCTGTCGAGAAGAAGACGACGCGCAAGATTGATTTGCCATTGTCGTTCTTCAGAATCGGCACCCGTCTGATACCATGTAGAAACTCATCTACCGTGAAGATGAGCGCTTAGAGAAAGAAGATGAACATTAACAAGAAGAAAGAAATATTATTTCGTGTTGTTGTTAATACAGAGATACAAGAGTTTAAATAGAGATAAAGAGAAGTACACGTGTCAGCCTCTTGTAGGTTGACAAGAAGTGAAAATGAAAAGTAATTTTATGTTTTTATTTGGCTGTCTTAATACTAATAACGCAACTCAACTGCATTCATACGTTGACTAAAATATCGATATTTTCTTCATTTATTCATATATGAGAATTTCATAAAATATGTTTATCGAACCTTAGACTTTTTTCATGAAAAACATGCCTCAAAATTTCAATAAATATTATCTTTTTATTTTTCAAATAGCCAAATGAGGTCGTTAAACATTTTCAGCTAACAAAATCAACTTGATGAATGGTTGATCTAAGGTACAAGAGTCGAGCCAACTCTATCAGTCAGCTTGTGCTCGAGCCTGATGAATGACCGTAAACTAAGCTTGATTAGCTAATGAGTTAAATTTGAGCCAACCTCAACTCTACTCATTTATTGACTAGCTAATTCATTTTAAAAATATTAATATAAATACACATAAAATACATTAAAATTCACGGGTTAGATATAAAATTATTTAAAAATTTTAAATATATAAAATGATTCTTTATTATTTATATTCTAATTTCACATTATTTTTTATTGTTTTATTAGAATAATTCCTTTAAGAATTTTTTTTCTTTCGTTTTAAAAGAATTGGATCATAAGCAGATTCGAACTCATAAAATTAAGCCTGAGCTTGAACTCAAACTCGACTAATTAATCCGTTAAATCTCAAACTAAAAATGATCTTAACTCCACTCAACAAGCCTAATAGCCTATCAAACGTTTACAAAACATTTTTAATCAATGGGCCCAAGTTAACCCACAGCCCATTTGGGTTGGGCGAAACAAGTAAACCCGACCCGAATTCATATCCTCCTGCTCTTTCTTGTTTGTTAACGTCCCAACCTCAACAATCCCATACAATAACGGTTTAAGATATACGAAATCGTTGATTTTGATCCAATAATCCGCTGTACAGATCTCAAAGTCGATCCAAAGGCTCTAAATCATATTGGATAAATATTTCTTTCTACCAATCATGCAGGAATTGCTTTTACATGACATCGAACACGTTTCATTCCAATTAGGAGGAAAGATTAGCTTTTTATCATCTGTTTGTTTGAACATATTAATCTATTATTTTTTAACAAATTATATTTAAATATCCATTTTAAAAATATTTTAAAAAGTCAAAAGTTGACCGACTCAGATAAGAGAAAGGGGGAATAAGCCCTCTAAATTTTGATAAATATAATAATTAAAAACTTATTAGAGAAAAAATAAAATGCCAGACCGGCATTTTTAACATGCCAGCTGGCTTTTCTTCATTTAAAAAAATCATTACTTGAAAGCAATAAATTGGTTATGATTGTATCGAATAAAAGGTTAAATTTGTCATAATAAAAAATTGGTAGATCGATATGTAATTTGTTTGAATTTAACTCTTTTTTTTTCTGTGTACGTGGAATTTGGAATTTCTTCCCATTTTGGAAGATGGAATAATAAACAAAGTTTAAAAAAAAAATTAAAGAAGGATGAGGGCGGCAGAATTTTAAAATAAATGAGATTAAATAATTTAAAAAAAAAAAACTAGAAAGAATTTTGAGAGAATTTAATCCTAAATTTACATAACAAAACTTTCAGTTGAAAGTCTAAAGAGGGTTGCATCTAGGAGTGCGAGTCAGCTCGAGTTTAACTCAATCAATGATTTGTGAGCAAAGCTTGATAAGTTAACGAATCAAGCGTGAGCCAATTCTGACTTGATTCGTTATCTTGCGAGCAAATTCGCTTAAAAAATATAAATACAAAATGCACTTAAATTTTATAAGCGTTGAGGATTTTAAGTATATAGTTATTAAATACGATTAAAAATTATATCTCATTTTTTTTATTTTAAGTGATTTTTATTTTTATTTTATTTTTTTATACTTTTTTTAAATTTTATTATAATAATTGCTTGAACCATCAAGGGGAGGATCCATTCTTTCTTTTTTTTTTTAGGGTAGACAAACTCAATTATATATATATATACACACACACACACACACACAAAAGCGGATGGGGGGGGGGGGGGGCCGCGGGCCCTCTCCATCCCCCTCGGATCCCGATGCAGTCTCTCTCGCACTCACACAGTCGCACGAAGGTTTCATTGCAACTCGCAGTGGCAACCGGCGGCGGACAACGACTAGACAACATGCCTTCTCCTCCCGGACCTCCCTTGCTCGCCTCGACCCGACGACTCTCGCTCCTTTTGAGTCGGCTTACTCGGACAGATTACGGCCCAGAGTTTTTTTTTTATTATTTTATAAGTTATAATGTGGTATTATATCTGTTGCATCCAGGAGTATTCGCGGCAGTAGAGAAATATAAAGTTTATCGTCTTAGCGTAGTACGAAAATCCGGCACGCAATCAAATAAGAGAGAGAGTCTAGCATTTATGAGACACCAAGATTTTTATATGGAAAACCCCTGAAAACGGGGAAAAACCAGGGGGCCTAGCCCAGTTTGAATGAATCCACTAGTATTGCAGTCGATTACAAATGAGGCCCTTCCTTGGGAGAAGGCCTTAGCTTGATGTACATTTTATAGAGTACATTACATGATATGAATACAAAGAATCACTATTGACCTGTTCGTTTGGTCGGGAGGACCGTAGTCGGCGGGCGACGGAGGTCGGAAGGCTTGTAGTTGGTGGGCGACGTAAGTCAGGAGGACCGTAGTTGGCTGGCGACAGAGGTCGGAAGGACTGTAGTCGGCGGGCGACGTAAGTCAAGAGGACCGTAGTCGACGGGAGACAGAGGTCGGAAAGATTGTACTCGGCGGGCGACATAAGTCAGGAGGACCGTAGTCGGCTGGCGACGGAGGTCAGAAGGACAGTTGCCTTGCGAGGGAGGTTGGAAGGACTGTGTCTGACGATGAATGTCAGAAGGACGACGTCAGGTAGAAGTCAGACAATGGAAAGAAATCCATATTCGAATATACGTCCAGCGAAAGTCCGATAACTGATAGAAGTCCGGCATCGTGTAGAAACTTGGCGAAGAGTGAAGGTCATGAGGTGTCGGGTAGAAGTCCGACGTCTGTTGGTGGACGAGGAGAACTCCGGCATCACTTGGGCGGAGTTTCGGTGTCAGGAGGGAACTCTGTCGTTAATTGAGAAGAATTTCCGCATCCCATGGAAGTTGGGCAGAATTCTAGCGTTCTTTCGAATATCCGGCAGAGTTCCGGCATATTCAGGCGGCGGGAAGAGCTCCGGCGGTGGTCGAGGAGGAGAGGATTCTCCTTTTCATCTTTCTCTTCTTCTTCCATTCTTCTTCTCTCTCTTCACTTGTGTCCACTTTGTGTAGAATAAGGGCTCTATTCATAGTTTTTCTGGAGTGACATGGCTTGTAAATAGGTGTGAGATCATGGGCGAATAGGGAGTGGTCGAACGGACGGTTGATGTTGAACCCTTCAATCGTGCACCATTCATTGGACATTTGAAGGACTTAGTGATGTCAGAATTCGGCGATCTTGGGCTCGTTGGATTCGTCTCGTCGAGTCGTTCGATTCAAGTATAAGATCGTTAAAATCAGGGACCGTTTGGTAACTCAAATTGTGGTTTGAACCTTCCAACAGCGCTTCGGGTCCTTGATTTGGATCCATTTGGGCTCAGATTGGGTTGAATTTGGTGTCATTGGGTTCATATTTCTGAGACGCTCAGTTTGACTGTAAGTTTGCTGAAATCGAAGTTCAGATGATCCCGGATTTAATTTTTGAAGTTTATGGCTAGCTTTCTGCCTCGAGATTCGTGCCCGATCAAGATAATTTTTTGCATGGCGTCTCAATATCATTTGTTCGCTAAAATAGGCTTGTTCCTTGCGAAGATATTCCTACTTCAATGCTTTGTCTTCATGTTGTTGTGAGACCTTTGATTTTATTTTGTTTGAATTTATAAACCGGTAGATATTGTGAATAGAACAATTTTTTAGGTAAGTAGTTTGTTCCCAATTTGGAGATTGAACTAGTCCTTAATCCTTATTATGCTATAGTTATTTACACAGTTCAGTTGGGCATTTTGATTGCGTTAGTTTATCTTTTCTTTTTTACGTTTCATGATCTTATATTATTCAACAAATAAAATGGTTAATTTAGTTTCTATCCTATAGCTGGGAATTTTGTTTGGACCTTTGATTTTATTTTGTTTGAATTTAGTTTCTTGGACATGTTTGTGCAAGTTTTATGTTTAATTTTTGGATAATTATTAATAAAAAAAAATTAGAACTGCCTATGCCTGTCCCAAGCCCGAATAAAAAAAGTTGAGGGAAAATTTTAATAAAATAATTTAGGCCCCCCTTTATAAATTAGAAAGCCTTGTATACCATTATAATTTATGCAATAAAAAAGAAAATGACAAACTTCACATTTTTTGTAATGTTATATAATAACTTCATTTGGAATAAAGTCAAATACTTCATTCTCAGTATATAATACTAGATAGTCATTAAACCAAGCATCAGTCATTTTACTACGCAGGCAATTTTTATTAATCTTCATTGTAAAAAATGCTTTCTCCACCGTAGTTGTTGCGTCCTGGAATATTTGCGACGGTAGAGAAATGTACAGTTTAACGTCTTAGCATTGTACGAAGATCCAGCACACAAGCAGATAAGAGAGAGAGTAGTGTTCATAAGAGACAAAAGAGTTTTTACGTGGAAACCCCTAAAAAGGGGGAAAAACCCACGAGGCCTTGCCTAGTTTGAATAAATTCACTAATATTTGCAATTGATTACAAATGAGACCCTTCTTAGGGAGAAGACTTTGGCTTGATGGTATAAATGTACATCATATAGAGCGCATTACATGGTGGGAGTTACAACAATCAAAATAGACATGTTTATTTGGTTAGCAGGATCATAGTTGATAAGATAGATATCGGAAAGATCGTAGTTGATAGGAGACCGGGGTCAGAAATACTATTGTCTGTTGATGGAGGTCGTAAGGACCATAGTAGGCGACGGAGGTCGGAAGGACCGTAGTCGGCAGGAGATCTGGGTCTGAAAGATAGTTGTCTGTTGATGGAGGTCGGAAGGACCATAGTAGGTAACAAAGGTCGGAAGGACTGTAGTTGGCAGGAGATCGAGGGTCAGAAAAATCGTAGTAAAAGGGATGTACTTCAAGAGAACTCTCGGAGTCAACTGGTGTCCCAGCAGAAGTCCGGGCATCAAGTGGTGGTCCGGCGGAGCAACGACGTCATGCGGTGGTTCGGCGCAGGTAAAGTGGTGGTCCTGCGGAGCAACAATGTCAGACGGTGGTCCAGTGGAGGTGAGGGCCTTAAGTGGTGGTCTAGCGGAGCAACGACGTCGGGCAGTGGTCTGACGGAGGTGAGGGCCTCAAGTGGTGGTCCGACGGAGCAACGACGTCGAGCGGTGGTCCGGCGGAGATGAGGGCCTCAAGTGGTGGTCCGGCGAAAGTTCGGTGGTGATCGAGGAGGAGCTTCTTCCTTCTCTTCCTTCACTTCTTCCTTCTTCTCTTCTTACCTCGAGCCCCCTTTTCAAGAGAAATGAGGGGTCTATTTATAGATTTATGGAGTGGCATGACCCATAAATAGGTAAGAGATCAAGGGTAAATGGGGAGTGATTGGATGGACGGTTGATGTTGAATCCCTTGACCATGGACCATTTGATGGACATTTTAATGTCTTAGTGATGTCAGATTCTGGTGATCTTAGGCTCGTTGGATTCATCTCGTCAAGCCGCTCGATTCGACTATAAGCATGTCATGTTTGAATACCGTTTGGTAACCCAAATTGGTTTGGACTCATTTGGGCTCGGATTGAGTCGGATTTGGTGTCGTTAGGTTTGTATTTCCGAGACGTTCAGTTTGACTTTAAGTTTACTGAAATCAGAGTTTGGATGGTCCCAATTTTAATTTTGGAAGTTTCCAACTTGATTTTGCATCGAGATTCATGCCTGATCAAGATAATTTTTTGAGGACGTATCAGTAGCAGTAGCAATCAGTAAAGTGGGTGTCAAAACAATAAGTCTATAAATTAGGGAATACACAATGCTTTTTTGGCCTTTACAATCTGTTTTGCAATAACTGCAATGCTAGTCAAAAATGTAAATTCATTGCTAGTACGCATATGATCAATAATATAAGTAGATACAAGTGACACAAGATCAACCATAGAGAAATATGTTGGATATAACTCTGCAAGACGAATTAATTTTCCCTAATCATAAGCAGAGAACATCATGCCTAGCTCCGCCATTGAATGTAAGTCATTGTTTATAAGATTGTTGTATGTCATATACATCAACTCTTGCTCTAGACATTAGCACTAAGATCTATGCTAGAGTCCCTGGTCCTTGACATTCCCATCATAAAAAAAAAGGGATTAAACAAATATGAAACAATACCCAAAGACAGCTCTCATATCATAGGACACTTCCAACTTTAACTACTCAATTTTTTTTGGGGACATTTAGGCCAATTAAGGCAAACTCACACACACAACGCATACACATAGACTCGAACCTTGGACCTCTTAGTTGGAAGCTTAAGCTCTCAACCAATAGGCCAAAGAGAGTTGTGTTTAACTACTCAATTCATTTGATATGGTTTATATTTATGATATTGTATCAACACCTTCCCCACTCAACGTTAAAAGACCTCTTTTTTTAACCGATGAATAACACCAATGAAATCATCGAAATTGAGTCAGATACAGTGATTTTTTTTCTTGTAAGGATTTTTTTGAAGTAAAAACTCTATTCATCTCTTTCAAGGTCTTGTTCATATCTATCTCTCTATTATCGCAAATATTTCAGCACACAACAATTATAATTTTACAAAAAATTTGGGCATGAATGCTTAATACATGAAAAATACTCATAATATATGTACATATAATTCTTAAAGAAATGCCTTTTTAACTATTGAATGACAGAAATATATTTGAATTGTCGAAACTAACCAAATTACTCTAATCAGACCAAAAATAGAATGTCAATGACTTAACCATGTAAACACAGTATATTCCAATCAATGATAAATCTCTTTTTTAAAAAATCCATTAAAATAATTTCTAAGATTTTTTATAAGGGTAAATAGGGCTATTTTCATTTAAAAAACAATTTTATATTTGCTTTTAAATTTTGCCAAAATTATATTCAATTATTGAGAATAATTTTCAAATTTTTTATCAATTAAACAAGCTGACAACAAAGGAAAAGTCATCCCAGAAGGTTCAACACGAAAGACCTGTGTAACATGGAAATAAATAAATAATTAAGCCATTTTCAAAATTTTACATTTATGGACTTCTCAGGGTTGAAAGCATATGCAAATATTTGTATAAATTATTTCATATATGCCCAGGCTTGTCAAAATATATAAATTTATTTAAAATATATGACATTGGACATATATGAAATATTATATAAAAATATGATCTAGCTTCCAGCCTTTTTATATTTGCAAATTGAAGCCCTGATTAGCTATTTTTTATATTAGAAGATAATGGATCAAATCCATTACATTTATATTAAGATAGTTCAGTTTGAATATAATTTTTTGTTATTTTTTTTAAATATTTGTGATGAAAAATTTATATTTAGATATATTAAAGCATGATAGCTATAACAATATTATTGTTTGATTTTTAATTACAACAATTAATTTTTTTTAATCAAGACATTTCTACCTCTACATTAGATAACTATCTCAAAATTATTATTTGAGTTTGGTTTCTTGATGCTTTATTTTTAAGATAATATTCATAATTTTGCTTAGTTACTATTTTTTTGTTATTTTCTAAATTTTTTCTAAAAATCTTTGTAGTGAAAGTCTGTTTTTTACAATCTAGCAGTCGGGCAAATTATTACGTCCGGTGTTCAGATTCGTCCGGACACCAATTCATATGTGACACATCATCAAAATGCACCGGGACCCAGTATATTCAGATGACATGGCGCATCTGGATTGGGTGTCCAGATGTCCGGTGACTAGACGTATTAATTCACCAAGCTGTCCAGGCCTTATTTGGTAAAGCTTATGTTTTTCTCTGTATACTTTGAAAAGCCTTTTTTTTTTTCAACCACAATTTTAAATATGCTTTTAAGAAACTAGTTTTTAGAGATAAACACTACAGGAAAAACGCTGAAAACCGGCGGTTTTTTCCGGCGGTTAGTGTAGATTTACCGGCGGTTTTTAACTTTACCGGCGGTCTCACGGCGGTTTGTTAACCGCAGGTAAAAACGGCGTAGGAAACCATTTCCGACGGCTTTTTACCGGCGGTTTATTTTTGCGGCGGTTTGCCGGCGGCCAATACCGCCGGTGACTACCTGAATTTTAACCGTCGGTCTTCCGGCGGTTAGGCCGCCGGTATTGTAACCGCCGGTTAATGTTGATATCCGGCGGTTTACCAGCGGTTTATAAACCGTCGGTAATACCGACGGTGTATCGTAGCTAAGCCGCCGATTTAACCGTCAATACAGTCCGACGGCTGAACCGCCGGCGGAGCCGTCGGTAATACCGACGGTCTATAAACCGCCGGTGAAAACTGCCGGTATTTGCCATTTTTCCTGTAGTGAAAATTTTTTTAAAAAAAAACTGTTTGGAAGCTATCATCCAAACTTACGTTATTTTTATTGGCTATTTTTCCTTCCATAAAAACAATCAATAAGCTTCCTCAAACAAAGCCTACGTTACTTTTTCCACAATAACTTCACAGTCAACTTTATAAAATGTTGCAACCGTCCCAAAGAAACTCTAATAGGTTGTTTTGGGCAATTGCAGCTTTTTATAAAAATTATTATGAAGTTTTGCAGATCGAATACCATTAATTTAGAGTAAAATACCATTAATTTAGGAAAGTAAAAAAAGAAAAAAAGAATTAATTAGAGTTGAAAACTAAAAATTATTAATAGAATTGTTTGATACAATTTAAATTCATTTTACTTCATTCTATTCAATTCGGTTTTACTTTTACATATGATAAATATGAAAATATATATTATTTTCTAGGGGTGTCAATTTCGGATCACGGGTCGGGTTCGGGTCGGACCCGGAACTGACCCGGGTTCAAACGGGTCGACCCTAACCCGACCCGGTTAGGCAAACGGGTCGAAAATTAGGTGGCTTAAGATATATTATATATAGATAATTAGGTTCAATTTGATTTTCTTTGATTTATCAAAATTTAATATTTAAAAACTTAATATCTGCCTTTCTAAATAATTTTAAATAATTTTTATATTCCATTAAATATACTTCTTACTCCTTTAGTATTTTGAATACATAGAAATTTCATTTTTTTTTAATTGGGAGCTTAAGCTTTCAACAAAAAAATCATAAATTCAAATAATCAAAATCTTAAAAGAATAAAGTATTTTCAAAAATTTAGAAGTTGTTTGGTAAACTAAAAATGATGTGATATGCTAATAAACTAAAATAATATCTACATCCTTTTTGATTTTTCCAAGAAAAAGACCACAACCATTCATTTGAAATAGACAATTTGAACTCCTGAAAGAAAAAAAATTCTCTCATATTAACTCCCAATGGCATGTTTTAGATTATTTATTCAAAAACAATTTATTTTATGAGAAAAAGTAAATAAAAAATAATAGAATTTCATCATCGGTTATTTGAGGCACTCAATCAATGACTCAAAAAAATAAGTGATCGGATGAGTATGAGCGGGTACAGCATATTGGACCAATAGAACAAACTGGTACAAAGGATCAGGGTGCAGAAGGCCAAAATGAATTGCTCCTTTAAATCAATCTCCTAAAGAGCTGATCTTTTTGCTCTGGAGAAACCCTAATCCCTTTGCCGGCGTTCTCCTCCCTTCGGGAGAGGTTTTCCCCTCTCCCCCCTTCGGATGGCTTTCGATCCGAAGGATTTTCCAGGCCTTCCTGGCTCCTCCGCTCCTCCCGTTTTAGGGCTTTCTTACGCTGAAACAACTGCCTCCCCGACAGCCATTCCTGAGCCTTTCCCGGTAATTTTTTACCCGCCAAAACCTAAGCTCTCTTTTCGCGGGGATGATCTTTCTGAGGGTTCTTCGCTTTGGACCTTCTCGCTGGTCGGATACTCTCTGGGCCAGCGTCCTTACTACGAGCGGCTTTTAACGGCTATGAGAAAGGTTTGGCCTTTAAAAGGTGCGATCTCTCTGTTATCGCTTGCTGATGGCTTTTTTATCATTAAATTTTCATCCCAAGAGGATTATGATGCTGTTTGGTCTGGTGGGCCTTGGTTTTTACTTGGGAAACCATTCATTTTGCAAAAATGGTCTCCCAAGTTTAAGCCAAAGAGGGATGAGAATGCTTCCATTCCCATTTGGATAAAGATAGTTGATTTTCCTTTGGCTCTATGGACCCCTACTGGAATTTCAAAGATAGCAAGCTATATTGGTATACCATTGACTGTTGATTCTCTTACTGCTAAGAGATCTCGTCTTACTTTTGCACGTGTTTGCGTTCTTATTTCCAAAGATTCGCCCCTTCCTGAGGAAATCCCGTTGGAAATTGACGGTGAAGACTTAAATCTCAGAGTGGTTTACGACTGGAAACCCACTCCTTGTGAAGGATGTCGTTCCCTTGTTCATCCTTACTCTCTCTGCCCAAAGAATCCGAACCCCCCCAAACCCGCTATCCTTCCTCCACGTCCTCGTGGGAGAAGCTCCAGCCGTCCTCCTCGTCCCAATTCAAGGAATAATTCCAAACCTCCTTCGCAACCGCCACTCCTTGAACTCCCTCTTTCTACAAACCCACAAAACAACATTATTGCTGATACCAACCCCTCTGTTCAGCAAACCCAACCTGAATGCCAAGCCAATTTTTGTACCACTTCCGACCACATTGAGGACCCCACTCACACTGTTACCAATAAAGATAAGTCAATCATCATCCCCAATCTCAACTCACCAAATGAAGACTCCGCTCTGGAAGCTTCTTCTTCCACTGAAACTCCTTTGATCCCTAACATTCTCATTGGTTCATCCACTTTGAACCTTACCACCTCTAACAAATTCAAAGCCCTACTTGAGGAAGACCCCCCCACTTCCTCTCCCACTGAATTGGATTTCATCCCGCCAGTTTCTGAGAACCCTAACCTTAATATCCCTTCTCCGACTTCCTCATCCACTAAATCCTCAAATCCTCCTTCTACAAAATCGAATACCAAATCTACCCAATCCTCCCCTCCTTCTAAGAATACTAGAGGGAAATCCACCAAAAAAGCCAAAAATTCAAAATCTAAATCCTAATGTCTTATCCCAATTTAGCTTGTTGGAACATAAGGGGGTTTAACAGACCCGATAAAGTTTTGATGTGCAGAGATTTGGTTCGGGTTCAGAACCTGAAATTCTTATGTCTTTTGGAAGCTAAGATACTTCCTTCCTCAGCTGATGACGCTTGGTTTCTCAACTCTCACAGAGTTTTTGACAATGAATCGCATTGTCACAATTTTGGATGTTCTTCTTTAGGGAGGATTTGGATTAAATGGGACCCTTCATTTGTCTCCTTTACTCCAACTTTTCTCTCCTCTCAACTGATTCATGGGGTTATCTCTATGGGATCACTTCCCCCTTTTCAGGTTTCTGTCATTTATGCCGCTAACAATTTTGAAGACAGGGTTTCTCTTTGGAATAAAATTAGGGAGTTGGTCCCGTCTTCCCCGCTTCCTTGGTTGGTTATGGGAGACCTCAATTGCTACAGATTTCACAATGAGAAGGCTGGTGGTAACCCCGTGCCCACTAGCAAACTTCAAGAGCTTAATGGGACTATCTTTGACTGTGGTCTTCATGACCTTGCATCAGTTGGGTTTTTTTTCACCTGGCATAATCAGAGAGCAGACGACCCCATTCATATCAAGCTTGACAGAGTTTTGGTCAACTCCTGTTTTCTTGATCATTTCCCTTTGGCTCACTACAAGGTTGCTCCTCCTACCGGTTCAGACCACTCTCCCCTTATCACTTCCTTGTCCTCTAATAGCAGGTTGCCCAACCGGTTTTTATTTAAGAATTACTAGAAATTTATGGACGGCTTTTGGGATGAGGTCCTTTCAACTTTTTCTCAACCTACACATAAGGGACCCATATGTCATCTCCATCACTGTCTACAATCTCTCAAATATGCTTTAAGGAAAAGGGAGTGGTTTTCTTCCAATTACTTATCTAATCAAATTTTGGATCTTAAGAATAAACAGATTTTCTGTTTACAGCAAATTCAGAATACGCCATTGGATCTTACCTTGAACTCCTCATTGAAACAAATTAACAGCAATCTCACTAGTCTTCAAGCCTCTTGGGCTTCTTGGATTTCCCAACGTGCTAAAGCAAAATGGATGTCTCAAGATGTGGATGACTTAGGTTTCTTATATGCTAAAATTCGGGCCAGGAAAAACCACAACAACCTTTATGAAATTTCCGATGAACATGGCACTTATAATACTACTCATGGGATTGCTTCTGCTTTCATCCGTCACTTTAAAACCCTCTTCAACTCCCCTAAACCTTCAAATGCTGAGGATTTTGACATTAATCCGGGTAACTGCATTCCTCAAGACATGGTTAATCCTTTGACTGCCCCTTTTTCCTTTGAGGAGATAAAATTGGCTGTTTTTAGTGGGTGTGATTCCTCTACACCAGGTCCGGATGGTTACTCCTTTGCTTTCTATAAAAGAACCTGGCATATCACTGGTCCTGTCATTTGTAAGGCTGTCATGGAATTCTACAACACTGGTTATTTACCTAGAAGTGTTAAAGCTACGGCTTTGGCGTTAATTCCCAAAGGGGCACATGTTTCTTCCATATCCGACTTCCGCCCTATCTCTCTGTGCAATGTGCTGTATAAAATCATAGCCAAGCTGGTGGCTAATAGATTAAAGGTGGTTTTACCCACCATCATTCATGAAAGTCAAACGGGGTTCATCAAAGATCGTTGCTCAACAGACAATATTCTCTTAGCTTCGGAAATTTTAAAAGGCTTTAACAACTCTTTTTGTGCTAAGTTGGACATCCTCAAAGCATTTGATACTGTTTCACACGATTTTCTTTTCCAAAGACTTAGACAAAAAGGTTTCCCTGAGTTATTCATTAAATGGGTTAAAGGTTGCATTACAAATGTCTATTTTTCCATTTGCTTTAATGGAGCTTTGAATGGTTTCTTCAGCTCATCCTCGGGTTTACGGCAAGGGTGCCCGTTATCTCCTTTACTGTTTTGCATTGCTATGGATGGCTTCTCCTGTACCTTAGAGAATGGAAATCTGAATTTTCTGGGCACAAAAATGAAAGGTTTTTCCATTACGCATCTTCTTTATGCTGATGATGTTCTGGTTTTTGGCAAAGCTTCTACTCCAAATGCTGCATCTCTTGCGAAAGCCATTTCTGACTTCTCTAACGCTTCTGGGCTTTTCATAAATCATTCTAAAAGCTCTATCATTTTCTCCAAGGATGTCTCCAACGCTGCCTCCATTTGTGATTGCTTGGGAATCTCCAATCAGTGCTCTTACCTTAATTACCTGGGGATTCCTATTTCTACTTGCCGCCTCAATTATACTCACTTCCAGCCACTCGCGAGTAAAATTTTTACTCTACTGGATGGCTGGAAAGTTAAATTTCTTTCTTTTGCAGGTAGGGTCCAATTCATTAAATTCACCATTGCAAATTCTATTGCCTACTGGATTAGGGGTTCCATTATACCCAAAGCTTGTTGTAAAGTCATTTCTAGACTTTGCTCACGGTTCCTTTATCATGGCAAGATCAATGAGAAAAAGCTCCATTTGATCTCTTGGAGTTCTACTGCTTTGCCTACTTCTTTGGGAGGTATTGGTATTCCGTCAATTGATGCCCAAATTCATGCCAATCACTGCTCTTTTTTATGGAGATTCTTCACTAAGGATAACATGGTTATGGCTTGGTTTAGACATAAATATATATCCCCTTGGAAGCCTATTTCTACTTCTGCATCGAAATTCTGGAAAAAGATTCATGATACTGCTATTTTGATTAAAACAAAACTTTCTTTTTCTGCTTCTAAAGATTGCAATTTATCTATGGAATGGGATCATTGGTGCAATGGTAAAGCTCTTAAAGATATTATGCCTCACTTTAAATTTGAGAAAGGTTTTGTGAATTGCTACACTAACTGCAATGGATGGATGCTTCCTTCTTCCACTCCTAACTTGCTGCTATCAGAACTCTTGGAATGTAGCTTTAGCGAGAATTTGGAGATTTTCTGGGATGGTTCTCTTAATCCATCATTCTCTACCTTTTACAATAATTATTTTGGTTTATTAGAGGAAGTACTCTGGCATAAATTTATTTGGCATAAGAATAAATCACTCCGATTTTCGTCTTATGCCTGGATGGCTATGCTCGGTAAATTGAAAACTGCTGATCATCTTATTGTGAGAGGGATTGATGTTAATGCTGCTTGCTCCTTTTGTTCTAATGGTAGAGATTGTCATTCTCATTTATTTTTCAATTGTGACTTCTCATTCACTGTCATCTCCTCTCTTTTGCCGTCACTGGGTGCTTTTCTTCTAAGGCCAAATTTGATGCAGACATTTCAACACTTTGATGATTCTCTGGATTTCTGTAATTGGGAGAAAAACTTTTGTTTTTTCACTATTTGCTGCACCATTTACTTCTTATGGCGTGAAAGGAACTCAAGAAGGTTTGAGAATGAATGGAAAAGTCCATCTTACCTTATACACACTATTCGTCATGCTATTCTTACCAAGGTTAAATTCTGGAAACGATTTGATGATCTTAAAAGACGGTTTGTTACTCTCCTATAATAGCTGCTTACCGTATTCTGGTTGGGTCGGTTTCTCTCCTCCTCTCTTCATCTGGGTGATATTCTGGAGGGTGATTTATTTCAAATTATGCGTGGTTGAGTTGATTCTTTACAGTATATGGATGTGTTGGTTATGTTGTTGCCTGTGGACTGATAATTCTGCTGCATCCGTTAACTACACCTTTTTTCTGGGGAACTTGCTTCTTAGCGACACTATTGAATTTCATGGCTGTTATGTGGGTTCTTTCCTCTTTGAACCCACTAAGTTGACGATTCTGCTGCTGGCATTTGCTTCTACTTTTTGGGGGTGTCTGTTTTTGGCCCTTTACACAGATAGTCTGGGGAGATTAATTTTTAAAAGGACGATGATGAATGCTGATTCTTCAGCTACCCCTTGGACGGTCACTCTGGCAACCAGGGGTTTTTGTCCTGCCCAGTCCCTTCTCAAAGCCGTTCAATTCGATATTGGCAGGACAGCCTGAGTCCTTTATGGCTTCAAGCCAATTTTGTTTTTTTGCTGTTATGTAATTTCCCTTTTTGAACTCCTTAACTACTTTTTTAGTTAGGGAGTTATAGTTTTGGTTCTTACTTTACTTGTAACAATTTTTTTTAATGAAAGGGCTAAGCCCCAAATTTTCCCAAAAAAAAAAAGGATGAGTATGAGCACTAATAGAATCATTTAAATATGTATTGAAATATGCTCATTTATTACTTATATAAGTAGCTTGCAAGAAATTATATATATATATATACCATGTACTCATCTGTCTGACCAGAAATTATTCTGTGCGGATACCGGACCGTCAGGAGACGAATGAGAGCGCACCACATCATCTGGTACACAGCACAAGTACACAACAAATATATGAGGTAGTGCTCTCTCATTCATTTTCAAACGCCGTCAGGATCCTCACAAAATAATTTTTCTTGTCTTAGACACTCCATTGATTATGTTAAAGAATCTTACACTCCATTGATTACATCAGATATTACTCCTAATGATAGAAATCATATTGTACCAACATATATCATATTTCTCTCTTAAAAATTTACTCAGATCTAATGATGATTTCTTTTTCACTTTTCACTAATGGTGTGGAGATAAAATATTGTTGATTTGGCATTTTCACAATGAAGCTTTTGCCTATCTTTGATAATATTTCTTCCTTAACTTTAGAAAAAAATAAATAGGAGGTAGGTCTTAGTCAAACTCAGCCAATCATCTCCAATTCATAGCTTGTTATGAAAAAGCTTTCAATGAATGAAGGCAATGAAGACTAGATACTTCTACTATTAAAATAGTTCGGCTGTTTGAAGGAAACAAACAAGAAGAAGAAAAGATATAGATATAGTCAACTAGTATACACTGAAGTAGAATTAAATTGTCTCTTTCAACACAGCTTCAAAAATATCATCTCAAGTGAACTGCATGCTTCCTTTCTCTTTGCTTTACAAGCAGCTTCGGTGACTTGGGTTTTGTTTTTTCCTTTGTTGACCTGAATTAACAGCACATTTTAAAGTACTTTTAGCTCCTTAAGATGCAATGAGAGCAAAAAAGTATATAAATTGCTCACTTTTAAGGGTGGAAAGTAACAAAAAATTGTATATAATTTGCTCACTTTTGGGGGTGGAATGGATTGTCAAACTTGGGAATAGGCCTGGCATGTGGCACCATTGTTCTTCTCATCTGTTTGATTACTTTTTCTTCTTCAATCTATTTATTTATTTTTTCAAAAAATAAAAATTATGAGAAGCGCACAATATAGTTAATGATAAATAAACAATGCAATGTTTTTTACCATCTTTGCATTCTCCTGCTCCTCCCTAATTCTTTTGCCAGTCAATTCTCTCTCTTTCATCTGCAATCATAATTTGAGAATTCATAAAGATAATTCCATTGCGCGCTCTATGAGCCGAATTTCACAAATACTTATGCATTTTAGTTCTTTTCTGAATATCATAGAAGATTTTAACTCAGAAACACAACTCAATATTCTCTTACCTTCTTATCAAATTCAGATCTTTCCACAGCCCTATGATCCACATGCAATACAAACTCCTGGACATCTGTGAGAGGCTTTCGTTCTCTTTCTGGAAGTGGAATGGGATCCCTGTCATAGAGAGACATTCATTAATTTAAAATATATTTGAATGTACATTGAAAAGCTGATGAAAATTATCCTATACGACACAGACTCTTTCATTATAGGATGTGCTATGAATATTCTTCTCTCTGCCTCCTCCCTTTCCATTCTTTCCCTCTCTTCTCTCATTTTGTGCATCTCCTCTTCATGTCTGATTATGCTATCCAAGTGGAAAGCCACTGGCTTTGTGCTTTGTTTCGGCTGAGGTTTTGGTGGCATCTAAGAGGTTTTGGTGACATATAAGTAAAATACAAATGACTAACTAATTTTCAAAATGAATGGAAGGAAGAAATTCTCTCTTACAGCAGGATAATCCGTAGTATAAGGATAAGGATTCGCCTTGGGAATCCTAGCTTTCTCTTCTTCCAACTGCTTTTGTAAGATTTGAATTGTAAACAATTTCTCTTTCTCAAGTCCTCTTTCCTGAAAAATTAAATTTAGTATAAATGATCATTTTTGGCTGCTTGGAATTTGAACTCTATGTTTAACAAACCTCTGTATGCAGATGGAAAGGATTTGGCTTTGTGAGTTTGGGAATGCCTTGTTGGCTATGATGAGAAGAGTCCGAATAAAGTGAAAGCTGGTAAAGGGAGAAAACAACGTCAGTCATATTTCTACTTCAAATATATACAAAGCTAACAAGTTTCTCATATATACATACCTTGTCAAAGTTCTCTATCATCATAGTTGAAGGTGGAGGGCCCAACCTATCATTCGTAGCAAAATGGAACTCTTGTGGAGTTGTAATTTGTGATTTGGATTGACAGAGTAATCCGAGATCTCCCTTACTTTCAAAAATCTGCATTTTGATATACTTTGAGACAACATGTAGGAATAATGAAGTCCGAACTTGTATAAAAAGAAAACAAAAAAAAACTTTATCTATGTAAACAATGTGACAACACACAAACCTTCTTGTTGAGTGGCCTGGCCTTAAACTTGGGAATATTTTCAAATTCCTCCAGCTCCAGTTCCTGTGAGCTCTTTGTCCTATGTTTCCAAATAAATCATGGATGAAATGAGGAAATATTTAGTTAAGCGCAATTCTAGATTATATGGCTTTTCAAGTTTGAAAGATTCATACTTCGTTGGCCGTGCCCTTAATGAAGTCTCAAGAATAGGTGGTCTTGGTTCAGTAAGCTTCAAGGGTTTGCAGTGGCTCTGTTACAAAACAATGTCACTCAATATTATGCTAAAAAAAACTTAGAGAATTCACCTAAGATCCTAATGTAGATGAGACAAACAATAAAATGTTATTTGTCATTTTTTTCAACTTGAACAATGTTTTATACCTGAGAAGAAGCATCAGCTGAAGAGAAAACAGAAGCTGTTTCAGCATGTTGATTTGCTCTTTCCATGGTCTTCAAGTGAAATTCCTACAAAGATTGAACAGAAAATAAAGCTTTTATATAACAAGACCTCGATTTCACAACAACCATGTAGCTTGAGAATCTATTTGTTACATGAAAATCTGGCAGTTGGGGAGTGCTTCTGGGCAGTATTGGTAGTGATGAAGCTTCAAGAATCTGAACAGGGAACAAATTACGTTATGCAATTGGAAAACCAAAAGCAGAAACTTATGAAGGAAAAAAATTGCATTTTGCAAAGAAACTAATCTGACCTTCTTGTTTAATGGACGAGCTTTAAACCTTGGCAGCTTCGCCAACATCTCCTCCTCAAGCTCAGCGGAGCTCTTAATCCTTACGGCTCGAACTCGTTGAGCTGTCTCAAGTTCTGGTTCTTTTGGCCTTGTCAAGGTAAGTTTTGGCCTCATTTGAATTGAGCTAAATGTATCCTGATTAGGAACAAGTGATTTATCAATCCTTCAAGCCACTTCAAATATTCTTAACATAAAGAGATCACTTTGTAATGGATAATAAGTATTTTAGAACATTAAAAAAAAAAGTTTGATATATATTCATGGTTGATTCATCGTCAGCACAAATTTCCTTCACATCAAATCACCAGCCAAACAAGTCTCTAAAGTTCTAATTTAAGAGCAAAGAGAAATTCATCCAAATGTATCAAACCTGTGAAAATGATCTATTCTGTGGTAGCTCAATTTCTCTGGTTCTAGACTGAAACTTCTGAACCATCTCTGCAGTAGAAACGTATGGTGCTACTTCCTGTACCAAAAATCTCTAATTACAGTTTGCAGCTAATAGACCATACAGATATGCTAACTTCATTCACGTAAAATAACATTTGGGTTATGTGGATACCTTGCGTTGCTCTTGATGACCTTTAATACCTAAAGTAAAAAATTCATTTCCTCCAGATAAACCTGGCTTGGATTTGTGCAGCAACACTGGAGCTTTGACATTGTGTATCTGAGAATAATGAAATCATACAACTATGTTAACACAATCTAGTAGAATAAGTTCAGAAGATGTTATGATCAAAATATAACACTTACTTTCTTAGAACCTCCGCCTTCCAGTTTCTGCCTCTTAATGGCTTGATTATCCTGAGAAATATCAATAGATATTGCATTTTTTGCACGGATACTACCAGGACATCTGCTAAAGAGAAAGAAAACGTTATAGAGGGCAAGCATGTAACCAAGCTTGGAAAGTGAAAGAACAAAATGAAAGCATTGTCACTTACTTGGTGGTGCTCTTTTGGGGCTTGATGGCTCCAGTGGGTTGAGCAGGAGTGCAGTTCTTAGGCTTTAATCCAGAAGGTTGCTTAATCAAGCTAGCTTCCTTTTTAGCTGTTTGATTTCTCGAACCCCTTGGAACCGACATTTCTTGGGGCCTTAGAAATTTTGGAGTGAGAGCTCCATTTACAAACTCCTTACTATCTTGGCCCGATTTGGTGATTGTAGCTGCAGAGTTGTAAGCAAATCGGCATAATATTTGAAGGAAGTGGTTGTAGAAAAGAAATCAATGAGAAGGTTTATATCTTGATTATTGATACCTGGGGCTGCAGCCACATCAAGAACCGGAAATGCGAATGTAGAATCACAATTGAGGCAGACCTCTGATGTTGAACTGCAATAAGGATGAAAATAAAAGTAAGTAAGTCATCCTCAGTTTGTATGGGCTTAAAAAGAAAAAAAAAACTGACAAAGTGTTGTCTAGAGGAGCACACACATCTTATCTTCCTCACGAACAATATTACTTCCACTGAGCTTAGCGTCAGAAGCCTAGAGAGCAGACAATGGATTTCAGAAGAACGAAAAATTGAACTCTAAAATTGGAAAATTGATGGCATTCTCCTACTTATGTGAGGTAACTTCACTTACAAATCCAAAAGAACCGTTTCTATCAATTACTTCGATGTCCACAGTGATCTGCAGCTCACCAGCACTATATCACAAGAAATTAAATGAATCTAAAAAGATTTAAGCGAAATCAATAATGATAACAAAAGTACCAGCTTTCTTACTTGGCGTTGGAATCTTGTTCAGCTCCGTGGTTGCCTGCTTCTACAGCCTCTGGCTCCTGCCATAAACGCAACGACAATTATAATCATTGCTTTCATCATTGAAACACATTCAAACATTATCTTTGATTGATTCTTTGACAAAGAAGAAAAAGGAAAATGGGCTGCGTTAAAAGAATTACCTTCTGGATTTTTTCTTCAAATCCTATATCGCAAGGACAATCTATAACCGGTCTACCCTTCCTTATCTTTGGCATGGAAGCTATCCAAATAAAAGAAAATTGGAATTAGCCATTTATTGCTAACTAAAATGTGAAACAGTCAAGAAAAACTCGTAGCATAAACCACTAAGCTAGTAAGCTCTATCAAGATCTTCTATAGTCCAATCTCGAGATAGTTTCTCAAAACTGTTCAGGTATAAAAAAAACATAAAAATCTCTTTGTTAGATCGATGAACGATTAAACCAATCAAGATCCAATCTTTTCTAGTTTCGAACATCTCAGGACGGAACCTTAGTATATAAGATTCAAAATCGTGAAAAAAATATGGAAGCAAAGTGAAGACTTACGGGAAGGGCCATAGCTGAGGGAGGTCTCGAACCATCGCTCGGCCTCTTGGATCTGCACCTCGGTCTCCTTGTTGAGGAAATCAAAGAAGCGAGGAGCCGAAAACTCGTACGTATCGTCGACCTGGAGATTGGCTTCCATGGGAACTACAGGAAGGAGGTTTCTAAGGTCTCTGACTTAGGGTTTCAGGGTTACGCCGAGAGAGCGTGAGGAGTCTTGAACTCGGGCGAAAGCAATTAAGGCTCTTTCTTTTTTACAATAATGGGGATTATTTGCTTATTTGTGTAGAGCGCAACGGTCGACTTTAACGGTCAAATTTTATTTTATTTTTTTGAAATCGGGGTCTGAAAGGGAACATGGAGAGATGCGGAGATATACCTCATTGGTCATTACCACCCACAACGGTTCTCTCACGAGAGTAGGGCCCACTAGTGCCAAACACTATTAGTGAATATTTAGTAATAAGCAATAATAAAATCGTCCCAAATTAAGTCTTAATTTTTTTAATAAAAAATAATTTTAAGAAGCAATAAGAAAACCGTCATAAACAAAGCCTAATTTTTTTTTCTGGAAAATCTTTTATATTTTTAAACCTATAAAATCTACTATAAGAAACAATAAAAAAAATGTTCCAAATAAAATCTTTTTTTTTTTTTTTTTTCAGTTTGTTTTCTCAAATCTAAATAATTAGTATTTTTATTTGTCATTTTTTTATTCATGAAGATTATCAGGTGAAGAGCAATACACTTTAAGAGACATTATTCATTCTCAATTTCTCATCAATTATTAAGAACTAAAATAGGAAGCTAAAAACCCGAATTCAATTACAATCTATCATTTATAAATTTATTTAAGGAGTTAGTTTTAGTTATTCAATAAAATATTAAAAAATAAACTCATTTCTTTAAAAATGGAATTATTTGCAAAAAATTTCTTGTTTAAATAATAAAATGAATGATGTGAAAATTTTGAAGTCACAAAAACTATTTATAGTGAAAAGGTATTCGAGGTTCAATTTTTGCTAGTTTTATTACTTGTATTTTTTTTTTGTTAGTGAAAAAAGTTTTAACAAGTGGTATATATAAGAATAAGAAAATATTTCTATTAAATAATTATTTTTTGTGATTTAAATCTATCTTTGACTACTAAAATTTACTAATAAGTATAAAAAGAGTTTAAAGAGAGAAGTTCATGAATTTCAATTAATAATAAAAAAGTATTTGGCTTACTTTCAAAGCCCTTAATTACGAAAAATTATTAGGTCCGGACACCTGACGTAGCTCTACATCCGGACGCCAATAACATGTAGCCACGTGCTCTTACTCTTTACCGCGCGGCTCGACGACCCGGACCCGGTATTGCTATGTATTGGCTGATTTGTGCAGACCGAAGTATTGCTAGGTATTGCTAGGCATTGCTCGATATTGCTCGACAATAACGAGAAATACCAATCTGTCAAGACCAATACCTAATAATATCGAGTTATATTGAGCAATACCTAGCAATATCCTGGTTTTGCTAGGTATTGCTCTGTATTTCTCCGCATTGCTAGGTATTGGTCTTGACATAACGGTTTTTCTCGTTATTGCCAAGCAATATCAAATAATACCTAGCAATACCGAGCAATACCTAGCAATACCCGAACATAGCAATACCGGGTTCCAGTCTGGGTCAGGTTGTCGGGCCGCGCGGTAAAGAGTAAGAGCACGTGGCGATATGTTATTGGCGTCCGGATGTAGAGCTACATCTGGTGTCCGGACCTAATAATTTTTCCTTAATTATAGGTTTGATAGAGGCATAATGATACAACAAGACTTAATCAATGGTTGTTGTAACATCAATAAGTTTAGCTAGCTTATAGCTTTTCAATTACATAGAGATATAATGATACTTCATTTGGCAAGTTGACCCAACAATTTTAAATCCTGAGGTTGCATAGATCTTGGCAAGCGCAATAGAAAATGTTTCAAATAGCTTAGTATGGTATTAATAAATAATATGACCTGAAAAATTTGAGTTTGGGACCTTGGGTTGACAAGTTTAATAAATGGGTTGGGTTTAGGTTTGAAATTTCGACTCGCTTATTAAATGGGTTGGGTTTAGTCGACATGCAAACCCGCTTTTAACCCGAAATAACATTCTTAATATTTTTTTCCTTAAATTCTTTTTGCTTGTGAGTATGTTACTCTTATTTCTGATCAAATAAACTAAAATGTATAGCTGATGACTTATTATTTTTTTTAACCAAAACGGATTGAAAGAATTGGTTTTAGGTCATTCGGGTTGCTTGAGGGTCAATTTTGAGTCCATCTTCTGACCTTTTTATTAAACAGTTTACTCGAGTTGACTAGATTCAGGTCAAGTTAATTTCACCCTGTCAACTCATTTTGACACAGCTTAGGCAATTTGAACTAATTTGTGAGAACATTGTATATTTTGGCCACGGCTTCTTTGTGGCAATTTTATCCTCTTCAATTGATGAAATTGCACTATCTCTTGTTCTTTGTGGTCCATGAGATTTGGTGAGCCGATCTAGGTGATATTGTGTATACTTATAATTTATGTTTCTATTATATTTGAATAAATTCATAAAATAATAAGGAAAAAAAATGTTATCCATATAAGTTGACATATCAATTAAGACTGATTATGTTGATTTTATATATGGTTAACACATTGATTGATTCAAGTCTATAAATACCCCTCAAGTTCAATCATAAATCCTTTTCTAAACCTCTCTTTTACTTTAAAGATACAAAGAAATTCAACTAGTGTCCTAACAAAGAAGTCATTGAAATATTGTTGGGGAGCTACCAGGACTAGTCTAAAACAAATAAAACTACACCTCTCAATTTAGACCTCACATTTCATGACTTACTCACACCTTTCTTCCCAAAATTCCTCAAAAACCTTAGAGAAATCTCAACGTCATTCATTCCCTTTCATCAGAATTACCGAATCAACATTTCCAACCCCTTAACCACATCCCCATCTCTCTTACACATTCTAAATCACCCTTATTCGAGCCCTCACTACCTCCGGGGAACTATTGGGTCCGATCACAGTACGCCATCAGGAGCCAATGAAAATGCGTCACATCACCCTCCGCTCAGTACCGAGCTCAGTATACTCGATACTGTGAAGTACCGAACTCAGTACTTCACAGTACCGAGCTCAGTACCATTCGGTACTGTGAAGTACAAACGCTAAGCTGTGT
Source organism: Dendrobium catenatum (assembly GCF_001605985.2). Classification (NCBI taxonomy): domain Eukaryota; kingdom Viridiplantae; phylum Streptophyta; class Magnoliopsida; order Asparagales; family Orchidaceae; genus Dendrobium; species Dendrobium catenatum. The sequence continues at coordinate 78,455 of NW_021319475.1, forward strand.
TGGATGTCCGAACCCAATAATTTCCCCACTACCTCCTAAGTTCCATTAAAAACCCATCTACAAGTGCTCTTTTTTCAGCAACCGCCACTTCCCCTCACCCCCACTCCAAAAACATCCCCATTCATACACTCATCATCCTCCCATCACCTCAAGAGCTCTATCCTAATCCAATTGTATAGCCCGAGGTCATACTCCAACAATTTTATACAGTATGAATTATTGTCACATGCAAAAAATGGAATTAAAATTATTATCCAAAACTAATTTAATAAGGCAAAATTCTACCCAAATGAAATTCCATCTACTATTTTTAATGTAAAAGAAGAAGAAGAAGTACCAATGGTGTGATAATTGTAAGGAAATTCTGCCTCTTCTAAAGGGAATAAAGTATATAATGAAGGAGCAACATCAAAACATATTATTGCTTGTTCTTGTATTAATTAATTCCTAGCAAACCTTCACAATTACCATTTCTTATGAACAAGCTCTTTGCCACCCAATGAGAATCAATGGCAATATATAGAAAGTATCATAGGCCTTCAATCATATCATATGGATGTTTGCTCATACATCAATAATCCCCTTCATTTAAAAATGAACTATTACATGTGAACACACTAATAAATGAGAGTTGCATTTACGTAAAATTTTTCAACTTAGAATCTGTTTGGGATAGCTTTTTGGTTGCTTAGCATTCTGATAGCAATTATAATTTTATTTTGTTACCACTTTCTCACTATTTTTTCAAAAATTTTGTGATAAAAAACTATTTTTTGCAATAATAGTCGTAAAATTATTTTCTCCATAATAATTTCACAATCAACTTTATAGAATGATGCAGCCATCCCAAATAATAATTTCACAATCAACTTTATAGAACGATGCAGCCATCCCAAACAGATCTGTGTGACATCATAACACTTCTTCATGAAGTTGTTTTGCTTCTTTGTTTAACTTTGTTTTATTGTTATTTATCTTGAAACTATTCACACACTCATTGTCATAGGTGACAGATTAATATCAAAGCAAAATATATAAGAATTTTGAGAAAATTAAAAGAAAATATATAATTTTGATATCCCAAGCAATGCAACATAAATGAATTAATAAATGAAATATAAAAATATTTATTTATTAGAGCATTTACAAAAACAACTTAAGCATTTTCAGATATAGATAAAGTGCAAGAAACTAGTTTCAATCATACCACTCCTTGCATTTACAACCAATTATACATAATAATTATTGAAATATTCAAGAATCTTCTATAAAAAGTAAATGCATTTAAAAATTAATACAATTTATGTGAAACTTTGTTTTTAGGTCAACTGTATTTGTAAATTTTGCTTTCACTTAGGGGCTATTTGATTTCTTGAAAAAAAGGATGAAAGGTTAAAGGAATACATTGGAGTAATTTGGATGAATGTAAAGTAAATGCAAGCGAATGATTATTTTTGTTTGGTTAGAAGAAATGAATGTAAAGTCCTATATAGTGAAGGCCAACAGTGGCGAGCGACAGAGGGCGGCGATGGCTGGCAATTGTGGTGGCTGACGTTAGTGGCGGGCGAAGGAGGGTGGCAGTAAAGAATGGTGGAAGCGGGCAGCTAGCAAAGGGTTGTGGCCGACGCAGGGTAGCGGCGGGTGTTAGTTAAGCAAACTTGTGATGTAAACACAAAATTTTGTAAAACCCCAACATTTGATAATCTGAGAGTTTATTTTACACTCAAAATGAACTACTTCACTTTATATTACTCTTACTATACTTTGCATCATTTTGTATTCCCATGAAACACTAAATTTTATAAAACCCTTATATTTGAAATACTTTACACCCTAAAATAATACAACCCAACAGCCCCTTATAACAAATTGAGTTACAACACCCAATACTCCTCGACTTACTAAAACAATCACAAAAAAATTTAAATCATCTCTAATTTGAGCTTGCCTAATTAATCGAGCTTAAACTCGAGCTTAATTCTACAAATTAAAAAAGATTCATGAATCCACTCATTTACAACAAAAAAGAAAAAATTATTATTATTCAAACAATTATTATAATAAAATTCTAAAAAAGAAAAATAATTTAGAATATATATAACAAAGAATCACTTAATATAACAAAATAAGATTTCAAAAGCTTTATATTTTCACTCTTAAATTCAAATATATTTTGCAATAATATTTTTAAAACGAGCGGCCAGCTTACGAGCTAATGAATCAAGTCAAGTCAAAGGCTATCTTAAGCTCAACTCACAAGTTATTTATTGATTCACAAATCGACTTGATTCACTTACGCCCCTAATTCAAATGACTGCATGCAAAATGATCAAATAGAATACTGCATATATAACTGTATAATCAATTAAAATTAAAATATAAAATCATTGCCAATTGAAAATTGTACAAACGGACATTCATATTGTTCCAACGAGAGAAAATTTCAACAGCAGGGGATAAGCAAAAGAAAAGTTTCTCAGGGAAAAAGAAGCAGAAGTAACAATATGACTGAAACAAAAACTGTCGGTGACAGATTAACATACCAGCATAAAAAAAATGAAGTAAAATTGTACATTATTTCCACAGTTCTTCCATGGGAATTCCACGTTCCCGAGCAACATCTCTGAACTGCCTCATCTTCTGGACAGCAATGACTGTAGCCCGGGCATTGTTGAGGGCATTCTTGCTGCCAATCTGCTTTCCAAGAGCATTCTCTACTCCAGCCATTTCTAGCACAACCCGCACCGCTCCTCCGGCGATGACGCCGGTGCCGGGTGAAGCTGGCCTCAACATCACCTTAGCTGCTCCATAATCTCCATCAGATCTGTTAATCCATGCCAAAATTGGGAAGAAGTGAGAATGAAAGCAAGAAACAATGCCATAAGTGGGTAGGACACAAAGTTGGATTGTTTTATTGGTTTTGATATAACATACAACAAATGCAAATATCTACAAGCTTTGTAGCGGGAGGAAGTGAATATTGCAATATCCTACAATTAGCAGTGGTCTATCCTACAATTAGCAGCTGACCTACGGATTTAAAAAAGAGATGACGGAAGGCTTGTAATGTATACGACGCTCCACTCACAAGTGACATGTCATCTACAATCCAAAGCAATAAGTTGTGGAGAGTGTAGACACTTGTAAGCAACGACATAAGACTGGAAGTACACGCGATAGCATCGACCACCAAGCTTATCTTGTTGGGTCAATAAGTGAAATCAAGTTTGAACACGATCCTTCTATGTGGGTCAGTAGGAGTCGACACGGTTCGAATTGTCGAACAAATATAGGATCATGACATTGACCGGGTTATTTGTTTTATATGTTCATATTAGACTTTCAAGGTATACAACAAAGAAAATTCACCAATAAATGCATAAAACCTGCAAAGAACTCAATCATCTATCAGAAAATAGACAAAGTTGACAATGTTCAATCAACAAGTGAAATCACTCATAATCATCCCGATGATGGCCATGTTAAATGTTATCTCAACGAGGGATTCCAAAAATTTAAAATACCTCCCAAATTTCCAAATCCAATAAAAAATTTAAATTTTAAAAATATGAAAACCTAAAATACTAAAAATAAAATAAATTATCAAACACTTAAAGCAAAAATCCATCCACCCTCTACAATAGTTTGCCTAGGTGGACAATTTGAAAATTATTTTAGCTTACAAAGAGTTAATGCCCGGTCGAAAATATCACTAGGATTCATTCTTAAACCATCTCTGGCCAGTAAGGGCGTGGCACGTATCCTCTAACTAGTGATTTTACAGCCAAACGGCACCACACTGTGAGTTTCGTTGCTAAATAAAATCATAAGTAAATGGTTATGATCGGGACCCTCTGAACCGAATGATTTTGTCACCAAATGGCACAACTAAATCACGATCATAGTAAGAGCTTGTATGCTCCCCAATGATGTCAAATCCTTGAGATATGAATCAATATAATATGATCGATAGAGCACAAAGCCCTTTGTTAGCTAAGATGGATTCAAAGTTGTCCCCTCAGACAAATTTTCACCACATATCTATAAGGTACCTTTAGACGAAGCAACCCATAGCTGTCGACAAGGATTTTCGGTCAACTTGGGTCGACTATCTCCTCTGACTAAGTAGACTAGGGACCATGATAACCCGGGACGACTAAACCATGGGATTTTGATAGGGTTCATCATCATTTCCCCACCATCTGCTTTAAGTGAAGGTGGTAAATTTTTTTAATTTTAAATATTAAGCTTCCAAATACCAAACCATGCTGCAACCATACATCATATACCACATATCTCTATGTATCTGTCTGACGACTAGCCTTAATCGAAAATTCTCTCCCGCTATTGGGAGGGGTAATTAATTATAGGGGCTTGCGCCTATAGAAAACTTAAACTCATATCATAAAGTCCTCGCAAAATGAGGGAAAAATTTTTGGGTAGTGTTTTATCTACAAACCCAATATGCCTTCTAAAAATTTGCCTCATAACTTACTCATTAAAACTTTCCTTGACAACCTGAAGAAAATGAAAGAAAGGAGGTCCACAGAGAGGCCGGGCGCGAATTTTCGGAGCCCACACAAAACTTCAATAACACAATTTTATGTAAAAGAACAAGGGAAAGCTTTTAAGCTTATGCCAATAGATACTACAAATTTTGCGGCAGTAATGCAATGATTTACATTCCTCAATAAAGATCAGCAAGAAAATAGAACTGACACTACAGCTTGTAGAATTTTACTTTTTTAGCATTTTTTCAAGAAAGTATGCATAATAAATATTGCAAGCATTATTGAAGCAGAATATTGTTTCCATGCAGTACATAGAAAATTGTCTATAAAACATGATGAAAGACACAACAGACCAACAAAATCAAGTGTTCCAGATCCAAAACTACAAGCAGTCAACACCTAACTTCAGAAACAACTGAATAGAGTAAAAAAAACAAAGTAAAAGCCGAATAATATCACGTAAATTATCTTAAGGAAAAAAGAAAGAAAGCATGAAGTCCACAAATTGCATTTGCCTTATGCAAAGTTTAAATAAGTACATCAAGATATCCTTTTATTTATTCATACAGAAAGATAGAGGACTTCACAAAAACAAATATAAGCACACAATAGGCTGAATTAGCACACTACTGGAGTAAATAAGCACTTAAGCAAAATGTCAAATATTGCCTAAAGCACCCAGCCATGCTTTGCTCTAGACCGTTACATTATTACATATCTCCTGAGATTGAGGTATATATTGTCATGGCTAGAATAGAGGTCATTGGATAATAAAAAAGAACAAATTCCAACAATATTTATTCTGAATGGAATAGAAAACCAAATACGGCTTAGATTTGGGAGATCATGGTTTCTCATGGGCGAAAGCCACTATGGCTAATTGTTTCTCGGGTATGATACCAAAGCACTCTCGATTAAGGATGTTCAATACATATTATTGATTCAACATAAATGGTTCAAACAGGTGAGATACAAGTTCAAACAGGTGAAAGATGCCCACAAGAGGTAAATCAACGAAGAGGATAGGAATGTCAGTAGTGGCAGAATTTGGTTTCATCCCTCAAAAAGTCTGTGTAAGAGTGGGTTGATTAGACTTAGAATGAAAAGGACGAATGTTTGTTTTTATAATTTAGTAAGAAAATAATCAAGTGGTCAAGGAATTCAAATTAGCTTTATTTAATTTTAATTTTAAACATAATATTTATCTTATGAACCCACTTGAGTGTCCAAAACATCACAAAGCATCACAAGCAATAGATAGAAAAAGCAATAAATCTCAAATTATGGCATGCAATGAGATGGAAGGGAGAAAAGCAGTACGCATTCCAAATGCTCACTAGCTTAAGCCTTTAACCTAGCACTCTATGGGCAATGCCCACAGCACAACACAGACATAATGAAAAAAAAATTAATACATGAAAATACAGGTCACTTCATTAACCCGTTACCTACAAATATTTATTGCAAAGCTACAAATAAAACCTTAGATACCTATACATAAACATTGATAATATAGTGCAAATCCCAAGGAAAATTTGCAAGGCATAAACTGAGGAGTGAACATGTATGTAAGAGTGTGCTTATGTGCATGGTAAGCAGACTATGATAATACATGCCATCCGGTTTATCTAATCCACAAAATTAGCTCTAAGTTTTTGTAATTAGGATGGCTAAGTGACCAAAATAAGAAAATTTAATCAAACGCTCAGGATAATGATAGGAAATACTTGAGTTCGCAAGTAACCCTAAGATAATACTTGAGTTCGCAAGCAAACCTAGAAAACTTGGAGAAGAATGATGGAATTCACTAATAGATGCAAGAAGACAATAAAAGATACAATGCTCTTCGATTCAAGAGGAAGAACAACTCTCCACAAGTTTCTAGCAAACACTAGAGCCCAAGCACACGATGAGATCTCAAACATTCATTCAAATTCAAGATTTCCTCCTAAGCTCCTCATTAACATCAAAGGACAATTACAAACTTCCTAAACAGCCCCCTTCGTTCAAATTTTCCCTCCTAAGTTTGAATTAATCCAAGCATGGTCCACTTAGGGCTTCCGCCCCCTCCTTGCCTCTCAGTTTTCCGCCCCCTGTGGGGCCCACCAAGTGTAGACAAGGATCGGTTGGACCGGTCCAGCCGACCCCTCCTGGGCCGGCGGCATATCAGATAACAAAGAAAGTGTGGGGAAATCATAGGGACGAATTCTGGAATTTCTTCCATTTTACGAGCATCATTTCCTAATTTCCACAAACCAAATCATAACTTGAGAATATAGAAATTTAGCAATACAAAGGCTACATTAGATCGAGTTTGGGTTCAGATTGAAAACTCAATGTAATATGAGTTTTTAAAACAAAATGTGCCTCGATGATATAAGTATTTAAGTGACTTAAAATCATCACTAAATTCTTCAAACCCATACGTTTTTGATAATTTAAAATTTTCTATCATCAAAACTGAAATGACCCATGGAAAAGGGGGTCAGCATTCAGCAATAGCCATTTGAAAAGGCGAGAAAACCATTGGTTGTGGGCATAAGGCCCAATACAAAATAGTGTTTAAACATTGCAACAAGTTAGCCTTGGCTAGTGCAGGACCATGTGCTAGGTGTTTGGTCAAATTGATGAGTCATCGAGGAGTTTAGTGTCACTCAATGCACATGTAAGAAAGATTTTGGCCTGAAGATTCGAAATCATCAATTGGGGGCCAACAAAAGTGATGGTACTGTAACAAGAAGTTCAAGCAATGAGGTTGTCGGGTCGACGAGCTATTAATTCAATGGGTAGTGAAATTTTGGGAAGACCGGTGATACCTAGAGGTAAGACAATAGCAAGTCATCTCTTCAAAGATGACAAGTTGTCTCAAGGTGGATCACAAGCTATTTCGAGTGAGGATAAGGGCAAGATATCTCAAGGTGAGACAATGAGTAATTTAATGATGAGGCAATGATAAATTGTCTCAAAAGAGATTATAAGTCATCCAAGAATGAGATGATGGCAAGTCATACCAAGGCAAGATGATAAGTCACCCTAGGATAAGATAACATCAAGTTGTTCCATGGAAAGATCATAAGTTGGCTTGGGATGAGATGATGACAAATCATCCTAATGCTATGTGACAAGTCATTCTAGGATGAGACAATCGCAAGTCTTCTTAAGGAGAGATGATAAGCCATCCAAGATAAGACAATGACAAGTCTTCCCAAGATGAGATGACATTTCTCATAATGAGACAATGCCACATCGTGCTAAGGTGAGATGATAGTTCATCTTAGATGATGACATAATGGCAAGTCATCATAAGCCAAGATGGCAAGTTGGCCCTAGATAAGACAATTTAATGTTGTCCCAAAGTAAGATGGCAAATCATCCAAGGCTGAAACAATAGCAAGGTAGTAACAAGCAAGGGCATAGTACCTAATAGGTAAGGGCGTTCTTTAATCTCCTAGAACAGGCAACCAAACCATTCCTCAATAGGGGTCCAAATTTTACATGCAAAAAACTTAGGAGCTTTCTAAGGGGTGGTTGACCCTCCCTATAGCCACAAGATGGAGAGTACAGAGAAGGTCACCAAGTGGAGGAGTTGGCGACAGCTTAGGAGAGGTTGAAAAGAACAAATTTCAAGAGAAAAAAAGTGGGAAGGGTGATGGTGATTACACATGTTGCTATGAAAAGCTTGAGGAAGTCCCTTATGTTCTAGCATTTGACTTCATCATCTACTCGTGGAGGCAACGATTAACATATCCATTCTTTTAGACAAACCGAGAGAAAACTTATAAAAGACTGGATGTGAGCAGGAAGGAGCGAGAGCTATTGCTCTTTCCAATTGGGTGTTGCCGACTTTTGAACCAAAGTTTCCAAGCAAGAAGTGGTCAATAGTTGCCAAAAATTACCAACATTCCAACCCTTGGGGTAGAAGCAGGCTTTTGGATTTATAAACCCCAAGATTTGGCCAGAAGGAGCCAAGGATGATGGGTAGGGGAGCAACATGAGACACTTTGGACAAGGAGAATTTCTTGAGCAATGTGTCCAAAAAAAAAATCTCAAAAAAGGATGGGCCAAGGGAAGAATAAATTTTTTTTTCACCTTTTGGAAAGTGGGGTTGACATGCCTAAGCTTTAGGAAAGGGTCAAATCAAAGCATGGATCGCAAGGAGTTGACTTTAAGAAAGGATCTTATGAAGCCAATATAGATAGTCATTGATTGATTGCAAACAAGAAAGACTTCTAATCAAGGTTTAAAATTGCGTAAATAAGCCTCGAGGCGGTTTTCGTCCGTGAGGCGAGGCGTAAGCCTCGAGGCGGTCTGAGGTGAAAGCCTCACGGACGCAGAATTGCGTAAATGAGAATTTAAGGGTTTAAGCAGGTAAATAATAACAAAATTCTATCATACAATAAAAACATCTAAATGACAAGTGGAATTAGTGAAAATTAAGAAAAGAGATGCAATAAAAGCATGTTCCAAAGTAAGATGATGACATAATGGCAAGTCATCATAAGCCAAGATGACAAGTTGGCCCTAGATAAGACAATTTAATGTTGTCCCAAAGTAAGATGGCAAATCGTCCAAGGCTGAAACAATAGCAAGGTAGTAACAAGCAAGGGCATTGTACCTAATAGGTAAGGGTGTTCTTTAATCTCCTAGAGCAGGCAACCAAACCATTCCTCAATAGGGGTCCAAATTTAACATGCGAGAAACTTAGGAGCTTTCAAAGGGGTGGTTGGCCCTCCCTATAGCCACAAGATGGTGAGTAGAAAGAAGGTCACCAAGTAGAGGAGTTGGCGACAGCTTAGGAGAGGTTGAAAAGAACAAATTTCAAGAAAAAAAAAGGGGAAGGGTGATGGTGATTACACATGTTGCTATGAAAAGCTTGAGGAAGTCCCTTATGTTCTAGCATTTGACTTTTAAATACACATACGTCTTCTCGCCGCCTCCTATGTCAACTTGCACACTATATTTCCAAGAAGAGTCATGCCGCAATGACGTATTCGCCTTTTCCTTGCCTCTAACCATGTTTCCCAATGCAAAAATCCAAAAACACACAAAAAAAAAAATCAAAAAATAAAAAACCCTAGATTTTCTTTCACTTGAAAAATCTTACCATAAACTAAAAAAAAAACCTAAAATTGATTGTGGAGTACTCATAGAGGGCGGCCGGACACTTCAAGTTCGCCGGAGAGAGGCGGCGCCGGCGGGAGAGGTGGCGTGAAGGGTGGCCGAGGGTGCGAGAGCGTCTCTGGTTCGCGAACATAACTGCTAGAAGGGAAATTTTCGGAACACCTGGAACCCGTGCGGGATGAAGGGAAGAAGAGGCTTTATTTTAAGTAGGTGGGACCGGTTTGGTGAGGCGTACGCCTCACCTATAATTGCGCAATTGCGCCTCTGAGGCGCGCCTCAGACCAGGCCAGGCTTTTGGATTTATAAACCCCAAGATTTGGCCAGAAGGAGCCAAGGACGATGGGCAACATGAGACACTTTGGACAAGGAAAATTTCTTGAGCAACGTGTCCAAAAAAAAATCTCAAAAAAGGATGGGCCAAGGGAAGGATAAAAATTTTTTTCACCTTTTGGAAAGTGGGGTTGACATGCCTAAGCTTTAGGAAAAAGCATGGATCATAAGGAGTTGACTTTAAGAAAGGATCCTATGAAGCCAATATAGATAGTCATTGATTGATTGCAAACAAGAAAGACTTCTTGAGGGAAGTCATCAAGAAGGGAAACTTTTAAGATGAAATAGTTGAGAATGGAGAATTCTCCGGAGAAGTTGCTATGAAGGGAAATTTTTAAGGACAAGTCATCGAGAGAGAAGCCATAAAGAAGGGAGATATCTGAGAAGAAGGTGCTAAGAAGGGAGACTTCTTAAGAAAAATCACTATAAATGGAGATTTCTTGAGTTAAGCCATCAAGAATAGAGTCATCTTCATAAAAGTGAGACTTTTCAAGAGAAGTTGTCAATAAGGTTAGACTTCTCGAGAAAAGGACCCGATTATGGCCCTCCAACCACTATTGTCTGACTTCAATCCTCAGACAACCAACATTCAACTATGATTCTCTAATCTCGGTCACTCAACTACAGTCCTCAGACCATTATCGCTTGGTTACACTGAGATTGGCTGACTTTGTCACCTACCATCACTAACAACATCAACATATGTCATCACCCATAAGGACAATGCACACTATTGACATTAATGATCAAACAACAACAAATGATCTCCCCTCTTCGATGGAGAATGATCAAACAAACAACAACAACAAATGATCTATATTCATGCTAGACTTCTTGATCCTTTATCTCCCCACTTCGATGGAGAATGATCAAACAAACAACAAATGATCTCTTGAAGATAACCTATGTCGTAGTGCTCTTCTAACTTTCACCATAGAATTTGTTATGTGCAATTTATATTTGTTATGTTATATCAACACCTATTCCAATAACCAAAAAGGATATTGTAACCGACGACAAACACTAGTAGAATTATTTCAGTTCGGCCAAAACTTGTGGTTTCTCTTTTTTGGATTTTCAACGTAAAAACTTTGGTGTATCTTATGACTATTCCTTTGTTTGTCTATGTGCTAGACTTTCATGTAGATGTTAAAATGTTAAACTCTAATTTTATCATTGTGAATCTCCTAGCATGTAACAATCTTAAATTTGTCCAAGAGTTATGATGCCTTTTACGAAAATCCTAAAAATATTGAAAATCTCATATGGTACCCCAAAAAAATGCTTCTTACTCCTAAGATTGGGAAATACAAGATAAAGCTCTCCAAAGCTGTGTGATGCTCTATATCTGTTAATATAAAGGAAGGTGATAAAAACCTGAAGAAGGAATTTCATTCCATTAGGTATCTCTATGTAGTATGTAGCAAGAAAACATTTTCTTTTTTCATTCTCTTTAACTTAAGGAAAGAAACAACATGTCAATTTGATAAGTATAAATTAAGGTGATGAGAATTAGAAGAAGTACATTCCATTAGGGGACCCTAAGTGGCAAAAAACATTTCCTTTTCATACTCTTTAACATCTGAAAAGAAACAAAATTATAACACTTTTTCAAAAGCATGTCAAGATATTTATGTATATATTGAAACCAATAATATGACAGAAATACTTTTAGCGGACATATGTAATCAAGCCAGGCCAAGATAGTTAGAATAAGGATGATGCTGAGGATGATGATGGTCATATGCAATCTTGAATTGCCGCAAAAACCAAAAAAATTATCTTCATAGAACATCATAACAATCAAATACTGCAACCTCTGAAGCATTTGTTAAAATACATATTTGGATTAAAACAATTTGAGCAGCATATATACACATAAGAAGCATATATATAGATACTTGAGTGCAAACATGTAGACAAATGTAGATTCATGCTGAGGCGCACCTCGCCCAGTCCCTAAAAGCACAAAGGAAATATAAAAAAACCAGCATAAGCACAGCACGCATGCTTCCTGCCTTGGTTTCAAAAGAATGCCAATCATATGCTAATTGGATCCTTTCACCCACTCATAAAGGTAAATGTTAAAATGAGTACAACAACAACAACATCAAGCCTTTGTCTCACTACGTGGGGTCGGCTAGATGAATCCTTTTTCGCCATTGTGTCCTATTAAAAGTCAAATTCTCATTTAAATATAATAAAGAAAGATCACTTCTAATATTTTCTTACCAAGTCTTTTTAGGTCTATCTCTATCTTTTTTTAACAAAAATCAAATCTAATACCTCAACTTTCCTAACCGGATCATCGGAAGGCCTCCGTTTAATGTGACCAAACCATCTAAGGCGACTCTCTCTAATCTTATCATCCACTGGAGCTACTCCAACCTTTTCACGTATATGTAAATGTTAAAATGAGTATTGGAAAAAAATCATGATGAAATTAAATTATTGGATGCTAATTTTGTAATCATGAATAACTAAAAAAGATGCTTGAGAAGGCTGATTCACCTAGCGTGAAAAAACAAGATTTCTGGGAAGAGTTATGACTTTCTGTGACACCAGGACAATCTTCATGGTTACTTAAGCTCCAAAATGCACGAAAAGCTATTCATTAGATGGTTTATGATATGTTCTTTGTTAGGATGCAAAGGAGGTGGCCCATTTGTTTAAGAGTTTACAGAAATATCTTAAACAGAGGTGTTGCTTATTTGCTACTTGCTACAAGTAGTTAGAGGCTGTTGGTAATATCTCCTCTCATCTAGGGTTTGCTGCAACCATATGAAGAACTTAATGCATAACTATTTTAGCCACTCTTCGAAAAATAGCCTGGCAGCTGAAAGTGTCATTTTTTTTATCAGAAAGACAGTTATAATTCATATAATGCTAATCTATAAGAGTTAAAGATCCCATTTTCAAAATCACAAAGGATCGAAGCCTGTGGAAAAAAAAGATGTGGCTGCTGGTCATTTACAAAATAAATGTATATGCGGAAAAATTTACGTCTCTAAGCATTTGTTTGGGATGGCTTTTTTATTGCTTCTTAAAGCAGTTTTTAGTAAAAAAAAATATATTTTTTTTATTTTTTTTACTAAAAACTGCTTTAAGAAGCAGTAAGAAAGCCGTCCCAAATGAAGCCTAAGTATGGATGCATAACTTATTTACCCTAGATGGATGTTTGACTTAAAATACACATGTTCCTTCACTGGATTTCTCATTAAGCTTCTGAAAAAATGGTTAAGAAAAATTAAAGTGGTGTGTATGTAAATCCCAAAATTAAAACTTCCTATGAGGAAAAAAAAAGTATTGAATTTTAGCATTTTGCATTATGCCTTAAACCTACTCATAAATTTTACTTTGCAATGCAAGGATCCATCAAAAAGTTCAGATCAGGTAACGTATTCAAAATTCTACACATTCAATAAGCAACAAACTTCACCATCAAACCATCCCAACAATGCAAAGTCACAAACTGATTATCTGGAATCCAATAGTCCACCAAAATGTCATCATTTTGCATTCAATCATCAAGGATTCATCTACAATGGAACTCCAGCTAAAAAAATCCACTTTTTTCAAAAAGAACGCGTAGCAAATCAAGAAACAAAGCTAGCATTACCTGTGAGGAAATGTCAAGTACTTGGTCATCGGCACAGTAACAATATTTCTCCGCGCATTGGTCGACGACTTGACAATTGCATCCACCACCTCCTTGGCCTTCCCGACCCCAACCCCCACCTGCCCCTCCTTGTTCCCCACCACAACAATCGCCCGAAACGACATCTTCTTCCCTCCCTTCACCACTTTGGTCACCCTTCTCACCTGCACCACTCTCTCTTCGAACCCATCAGTCACCTTTTCCCTCTTCTTTCTCCCTAGAAGACTGCTGGTCTTTTTCAATTTGGAGTCCATGACATAAATGTCATTCCCGAGCACACTCTCTCCGCTGTAGGCCGGCCCGTATATCTCCTCGTACGCGACGGCAATCTCCTCCTCAGTTTCCGGAGGTAGCTCGTCGAACGCCGGTGGGGGCACGTAACCCTCAGGCCGTTCCGGGGGGTCGAAGTTGACAACTTCACTTGGTTCAACGTTGTAGAAGAAAGTGGTTTCTAGGTCCCCCTTGGACGCTGTGGCGGATGGCGGCTGAGTCGTTGCGTATAGGCGGAGGGGAGTGGGCCTGAAGTTTAGGGGTCTGAGGAGGAAGGAGGAGGTAGGGGGTATGGAGGCGAAGTAGGAAGAGGAGGAGAAGGACCGATAGGAGCGGAGAGACAGAAAGCTCATGGAGGAGAGAGACATAGCAGAAGCCATGGCTTCGAGCTTCCGGTGCAATTGGACCAAGAGTGGAGAAGGGCAGCCAGAGGGATTTTATCGCTTTCTAATCTTGTCACAAATGATTACGCTCGGATTTGCTTAGAGGATGTTCGCTTAGCGAGCTGACTTGATATGGACTCAGTAAAAAGCTCTATGAGTTGAGTTTATCGAGCTCATGAGTCGAGCTCAAATATGATTTTGAGCTCGACAGCTTATCAAGTTCAAGTTCAAACAACCCATTGCTCGATGAGCTCAAGCTCGTCGAGCGGCTTGAGTATGAAATAGGTAGTCAGAAAATGCAATTGCGCCTGGGAAAAGCTGGCAACGACCTAAGCTGGGAACGACGCAAGCTGGACGGAAGCTCGACGGTCGATGACTCATGCTCGACGGATGCGGATGGTCGATGACGCAAGCTCGACGGACGCAGACGGAACCTCGACGACACAAGCTGTCGACGAGACAGACGCTAGCAAAGGCGTGTACGAAAGCTCAACGGACGGACTAAGCTCGAAATGCCTCTCGAACAGCTTGATGAGTTTTTTTTTTTTTTCCTTTGTTGATTCGAGCTCGACTTGAGTTCAATCTCAAGCTCGATATTTGACAGTCGAGCTCAAGTCTAGAGCTCAACTCGAACACCCCCTGACTCGAGCTCGACTCGACTCATTTGCACCCCTAGTGCGGATACATAGCTCTACTTTCGTACGCTAATAGATTACTGACACGTGGATATTTAATATTGATATTATTTTTCTAATGGACCAGATCGAGACAATCTTTTTAACCTTTTTTTTTTTTTAAGAAACTCACAAAAGTGCCCAAGTATTTAGGATTTTGGTGTGTGGCTTAATATCACATTTTTCCTATTGAGAAAAGAAAAAACGAGAAACATGCGAGGAAAATGGAATCTGATTTGAAGGACATTGCATTCGTCGAGGAGATGAAAGGAGATATTCAAAACATCCATTGAGAGTTGCTGCAGCCAACAATGGGAGAAAGACTAGGGTAATTATCAATAAAATTTAAACTCATCATAAGTTTTACTATTTATTACTATTATTTTTAATGGTGTATTCTTCAATTATTTATGTGTCAGATGCCTCTAAGAAGTATGATTTTGTTATGTAAGGATGATTTTAATGTAAATATCAATTATTTATGTGTGGATGTTGTGAAGAAGCATGATTTTGTAAGATTTTAATATAAATATATAGTTTTTTAGGGTTTAGGATGTATTCTTCGAATTATGGGTAATTGTAAAATTATATTTGAAAATTGTATTTTTCCTAATACACACTGTGTATTGTTATGTATTTAGTTGTGTGTTGCTCTGTACTGATGCATATTGCTATGTATTGTTGTATATTGATGTGTACTTGTGTATATTGCTATGTACTGCTGGGTATTCAGATGTGTATTATTGTATATTTATATTATTGTGTAATGTTGTATATTGAGTTATATATTATTGTGTACTACTGGGTATTCAGCTGTGTACTATTCTGTATTTGTATTGATGTATACTATTGTGTACTAAACTATGTGTTAATGTGTATTTAGTTATGTATTACTGTGTACCGCTATATATTGAATTATGTACTACTATGTATTTAGCTGTATATTGTTGTGTATTGATGTACTTAGCTGTGTATTGGTGTGTATTGCTAGGTACTGAGATGTGTGATGTTGTGTGTTGATATGTATTTAGTTATGTATTGAACTGTGTATTATTGTGTATTAATGTGTATTGAGTTGTGTATTGATATGCATTGTTATGTTGCATTGTTGTGTATTGATGGGTGTTGAGTTGTGCACTATTGTGTATTGTTGTGTATTTTATTCTATATTGCAATGTATTGTTATGTATTTAGGTAGCTAGTTTTTGCTTGTACATAGGGTATTTTAAATTATAAGAAGTAAGCATATGATATGTACTACAGTTATGCTCATATTATTGATTTTAGTATTCACAAAGAACATCACATTTGCAGACCAAATTCTTTAAAAATAAGATCTTAGGAATATGTTTGCTTAAAAGCTGGTTTCAAAAAGGGTTTTGACTTTAATTCTCAATCAAAATATTAGAAATCACACTAGAACATTGTGTTCCACTATGATTAGATTTATGATTGCTAAAAGCTTGTATCATGACAATACACATCAATACACAGTAGTACCCAACAATACCCACTTTCTATTATGCAGAAAAAAAAACCCTAAACCCTAACAACTCTTTCAAATAAACCATTTACAAATCAAATAGATTTGGCATTTTAACATATCGAGTGATGTAGAACTGCTCTGGAGATAAATCTGACCTTAACTCCTGTTTGGAAGAATAGCAAATGCTGACACTTTTGGTTTGCCGTAAGACGGTGAAAGGTTCAACATCCGGACATATTAATTTCCCAACTAGAAGACTCGATCCTTATGCGAAGATGAAGAGCCGCCTAAACTGAGAGCAAAGAGCTAAAAGATTGATCCAGGAATCGAAAATGAAACATCAGAATGCCGCGACTTTTGGTATGTACAAATTTTAAAATTTTCACGGACCAGGTTTTTCACCTTTGGACCAGTGGATTGGGTTGGTTCGTCGGGCCACATGTTTCAGCATTCTATTGGAGTCTAGATGTAGAGCTACGTCCGAGGTCCACACAAAATAATTTCTCAAAAAAAGGAATGCATTCTAAAAGTAATGAAAAAACAGTGTAAAAAAATTTTAGAGCTGGAGTTTTGACTAGCACTTTGACTTAATTTGAATAAATATTTTAAAAAAATGGAGTTTTTTGCATAGATGAAAAGTAAATGCAAGTAAATGTTATTTTGTTTGACTTGAAATAAAATGTATGTAGTGTAAAATTCAAAGATGATAGCGGCCGCAGGTGGCGGTGGTGGCCAACTGTGATGACAAGTGGTGGTAGCCCATTGTGATGGCCAATGGTGGCCGGCAACGGACGGCTACTAGTTGCGGCCAATGGTGGTGTGGGCCATCAAAGACTGGTATTAGCAAAGACTAGTGATGGCCGACGATGGTGGACTACTATGGGTGGCGACGAGCGACGGCGATCTAACTTGCTTGCTTGTGATGTAAATAATTTTCACTCAAAATTGAACGAGTTTAATTTATCTCAAAAGTGAACTAAAATGATCTACAATGTTTTTACTTTATATACTTTGTATTTCTTTTTCATTTAAGCAAGCATCAAAATTTTTAAAACCCCGACAAAAAAAACTGTGATCATCAATTTTATTGTTTTTAAAATGGACACTCCACTAGATTTTATTTGTTTACATTTATAATATCTAAAATTTTATATTTATTTAATACCTTTTAATATTTAAATATTTAATATATACATTTTATTCATTTATTTATTTAAAATGAAATATATTTTCACATTAATATTGAAAATTTTAAAAATTAAATAATATTATATTATATAAGTAAATATAAAAAATCTGTTTATAAATATATATAAATTTAGAGACGTAATATTATTTTTAAATTACTTTGATACAATTATTTTAAATCATTTAAAATAAAATTGAATGATTAACGTCTATAACGGCACAAAATATAATCATCCAGATCTTTTAAATTACTTGTGAAAATATTAATAAATTTTTATGTAATTTTTCTTTAAACATTGATTAATAAAGTATCAATTAAACAATATATATACTAATATTTAAAATTATATAGCCTAATAATAAAATAAATTAAAACACCAAATATAAAATCTAAAATAAAATACATTTACATGCCCTCCACTATACCAGCACTTACATTGAACAAGCTGCTCCATCAAAATTTTCAATATTAACATCCCATTGCTCAAAAACAAAATTTTTTTATTGAAAAAAGAGAATATCTAGAATATTCTTTTTTGGTATTGTAAAATATAATTTAGTTCGAGAATGAGTCACTGTATTTTCGAGTGGACAATAAATTTTTCGGTCGGAGATGCCCTAACAATTCCCAACTCACGTAGAAATTATTATGTAGGGTTAACGGACGCCGTCCGGAGGCAAATCAGTACATGCCACATCATCATTTTATTATATGCCGGATGACATGGCGCATCTTAATTCGCCTACAGCCAATCCGGTGGCCGCACTTAACAAGATGCAAAACCACCTAAGTAAATTTACACAAAGCAAATCATAATCTCCATACATCTAAATATCATTAATCCCAATTTGTTACAAAAATAACATTGGAATGAAGAAAATAACAAAAAAATAAGGTAATTAGATAAATTTGAGAAACTCCAGATATATATTAGAAAAAAAAAAAGAAATAGAAGAGACAGAAACCATAACTCAATTTATTTATTACACCACAAAGTTCCCTAAAGAGAAAAATTTATAGAAATACCAAGACTTCATAAACCTATGAATTACCTATGAATTACAATAACTCGCAGCTTGTTAATCTAACCCTAATCTGCCGATTACATTTATTAACCCTAACAAAATTTGTTCAATTCATGAATCAAACAAAGCTCATGCATTGTGAAATATTTCTTTAAATACCCTCTTCATGATATTACATACCTCAAATTTGGATAATTTAGCTGCATATAGCAAATCCAATCTGCCATTAAACCAAAATGCTTTACTCATCTTCCTGGTTATGTCTTCTTTCCAGGTCACACTCGAAACACCTGTAAAGTAAGGTTTTGTTTGGGACGGCTTTCTAAATGATTTCTAAAAGAGCTTTTTAGTTCAAAACTTTATTAAACTGCCAGTTTTGGAACTAGAAAATGGCTTTAAAAAACAGTAAGAAACCCGTCCCAAACAAAGTCTAAGCAAGATGACAATATAAAGCGAATTTGCGTTCCTCTTTACCATTACACTGAAGCATTTTCTTCAATTTCATTGTGAAGATGACTTTTTCACTCCATTCTGTAATTATGCTGGAAGTAGAAAATATCTTAGTGGCAGTAAAGCTTAATTACTGAATCAGCACCGGCAGTAAACAACCAGGGTTGCCTTGGGTGAAATTTGCAATCCAATACTCCTGCATTCGTATGAAAGCTATAGATCAGGCAACCACTCATATTATTATTTATAAGCACTTGACTGAAAGATAAATGGTGTTTTTATGAAAATATGAAGAGTTAGAAACTGAAAAGATTTAATAATCAAACAAATTTGCAAGCATATTTAGTATAAAATGCAGTTAATAACAAAATAATTTAATCATCAAACAAAATTTTAAAACATATGATATTGTTTTATGTATTTTAGATGAGTACTGAAATTTTATTTAATTGTGAAAATTAAATTCTACAAACTTACAATAAGTACAATTAAACTCGGATGAATTTTAAGGGGCAATTTGGTAGCAAGATTTAAGTCAGATTTGAGGTGGATTTGAGCGAAATCCAGCCAAACGGCCTAAAATGCAAAATCAAATATCATGGCAAATGAAAGCCACCATAGACGGAAAATTCCACCTTTTCCTGCTAAATCCCGGATTTCCGAAATCCTATTTTTTGCCGGATTTACGAAATTCATTAGCTTTAGAGGAAGAGTCCGCTCATTAAATCCGCTCTATAGTCAAACACTTACACTGAATTTAATAGGATTTATCATGAATGTTACCAAACAGTTTTCAGGATTTCTGAAATCCAAATTTAGAGGATTTACGAAATCCTACTTTAAATCAAATCCTGGGTGCTACCAAATAGCACCTAAGGGTCATCTTTTCTAATCACATTAAGAATCATTAATGAAGTTGTATCTTCAATTAATCATATTTAGTAAATATGGCTAATGAACATTTCTGCTCTTAGGAGTGACTATTTTCCTCATTTTGTATAAAATCTTCAAACTCAGTATCATATCATTGATTATAGTTAAATCAATTTTAGTGATGATTGGCAATTCATTAAATATGAAATAATCATGGGACGGAAAATAGAAGCCTTCTTAATATTATAATTTTTTGCATATATTTCACCAATTAAAATTTTCTTAATACCAGGCAATCGGAGCAATCCATCATAAAAGTTCGTTGAATCCATTATGTCAATTAAACTATTTAAAAATTTATTGAAATTCATCATACCAACTTGACCTTGCTTTTAATATATCAAAATCTAGGACTGTATATAAATTATTCTACTTAAAAACGGAGAATATATATATGGACTTTTCTTAGAAGAAGAATGAAAATTCTCCTCCCAATCATCTTGACCCTTAATTGTGATTTACAACATAAGAATCGCAAGTGAAATTAGTTCAATAAGCCATGCAATTTGACCCCAACCCATTTGAAAGTCTCTACATTCAGAAATCCAAATTAAGTTATACGCAATTGGGGCCTCCCATCGTGAAAATTTTGATCCATTTAGTTGATAAAATGAGGATCAAACTAATTTAAAATTTTTAAAATCATGAATGACACTAAATTTAAAGATGTCAAAGAGTAGCCAATCAAAATAAACCTTTGCAGGAGAAAGATACTGAAGGAAAATGAGCTTCTCCTTCTATAAAGATAGTAATCGCTCCTCACTCTCACTACGACTGACATTTCCACATCAACCTGAACATTAACTTACAAAAAAATTATTAAAATACATGCAAAATACTTACTAATCAAAACCAATTTGACTAAACAATTTGCTTTTGTTTGACATTTTTCTAAACTGAATTATTTGGTTTGGTTAGAGTTAGAATTTTGTCACTGAATAAACCAAATTAAATCGATCAGATATATTATATGAAAGAAAACATGTATATTTTCATATGCTAACAACTAATTCTTATTATCATTTAATTAAGGGTATAGTGAAGCCGTAAACCTTAGTTATTTAGGCTTTAAATCCATTCTTCGCTCATTTTATTCTTCATAAGTAATACCTGGACTATAATAAAAACATCTCGAGCTTAACCACTCATCATTACAACTTGCACCATTATCTCAATCTTTTCTTGCAAACAAATCCTTTTTCACTGGAAGTGATACCGATAGAGATCTATAAGTTTATGCTCATCGAAATTGTCAAGCACTTAAAAAATTGTAAAGCACATTAGTTTTGTTATTTAATAATTCTTTTATTTGTATTTTTCAATTTAAATTTATTTGAAACATGCTCGTGATGATATGATTAACGAAAACATGATGGTTTGGTTTAATTTATATATATATATATATATATATATATATTTTTTTTTTTTTTTTTTTTTTTTTTTTTTCATTTGGAATAGTTTTTTTAATGTTTTTATTTTTTTTTTATATATTTTTTATATTTTTAATTTTTTTTTTTTTTTTTTTTTTTTTTTTGCTAAGGTTATAGTTAGTTGAAGTATTATTCCTTCTACCAGCATTTTGTTATTGTCGATTTTGATTATTGATGGTTTATGATGGATATCTATGGTTGTGGCACTATTCCTAAAAACAAGTTTTAAATTTTTTATCCACTCAAGTATTCATGCTGCCATCCTGTGGATTTATTATGCTCACCACGTTGTTGTTCTCAAGATAATTTAAGCAACTATAATTGAATTTTTGGTTAGAAATTGATTACAAGAAATAGAGACAACCGAATATGGATGCAAGGTTTATAGACAGAATTCTGAGAAATTTAAAAACTTTGGTTTGATAAAATTCTATACGCTCTTATAACTTGTATATGCTTATTTAATGTTGAATTCTTTGTAAAGTGGTAAAAATGCGATTGGTAATTTAAAGGGAAGTTGCCTTTTTAAACCAAGGTGAGGTCTGAGTTTGCTACTTTGCTCCTTTTGGTTTAATTCTTAACTAATTCAATTTCAACACTATAATTTGATTAGTATGAGAGTGTGACTATTTTATGTCAAAAAAAAGCAAGTACAATTGACTTTTCTAACTACTCATAAGTCTAGCTCCCATCTTTGACAAGATTGTGATTTTTTAATATTAAGAAAATTTTCAAATTTAGAAAATAAACAAATTATCATTAAAAAAAATGATTTCTCATATTTTTCCAGTTTACATCAAAAGGAGGCATTGATTGTTTTAATTGGGGGTCTATTAAATTATGAATTCTCAATTCAGTTCGTGTGAATTTTATTTATCACAACATCTAGTGGGGGAAGATCTGTCTGCATCCAATACCGTGACATGTAGTTAGCTGGTGGGTTTCTTTTTAAATCATGCACTATCTCTATTGCTGATTTACAACCTGAAAGTGTTATACTAATGATGCATTGATACTCTAAGAATCTTTCATTTCCTGATGATATATCAAAGACCTTTATTGAAGAAGAGCTAATTCAGCATTTACTCAATACCCGCTGCTTCACCAATTTGCTGGTAATCACATTTTAACAGTTGCAAAATATCATTTTGTCTTAATATTTTATCACAATTCCCTCTAAAGATTTCTTTTCTGAGAAAGTAGTCGTCTCAAATCCTAAATAGTAATGATGTTTATAAAACAAAGAGAAATAAATTGAAACCGAAAGAGAAAATCATTAAGATTATGTTTCTAAGTCAAAAATCAATCCTTAACAGAACTGGACATGATAGTTTGGTATGGTTTGGTTAATCATAATGGTGAATTGATTTTGGTTTCAGAGTTGGTTAATAGGTTTGGTTTGATTTGGTTAGGTTTAAAATATTGATTGGTCTAGAACCACCCGAATAATGCAAACCCACAAAATAGATATCCTTTAATAAGCAAAAGTACATCGTCAAAAGAATGCTTACCTCCATATTTTGAGCTAGCATGACCACGGAGAATTTCCAAAGGGACAATAAGAGGATTCTGGTTAAGATCTGAATAAACCATTCCATGAAACACATATGCTGTGCAATCTTCAGAACTCGAGGCAAACAGAGGGTATGAACGATGAAAGGCAACATTTGTTATATCCTTTGGGTGCGTTCTGCAAATATTCAGAATAAAATATGAAACAACAGAAACAGGAAGCTATAAATGAAATCATTAATGCTAGAGAGCTATTCATGAAAGAAATGAGACAAATTGAAATTTGCATGCTTTTTATTTTGGTTTTAATCCCTATAGTTAAACAAGATCAACCAAAGGACTACTAGCTGCAATAAAAATAGTGGCCTATTAGTTGCAAGCAAGTAGTTTTCATATAACCTCAACCTATCCAAAGAATTCAACAATTTGCTTAAATGGTCAACAAAATAGATCATCAAACCATAGTTAATAGCAAACTTTTGAACATCAAATCTTATGTATACTTATTGTTGGGTTGTTAGAAGAATCAAGAGATTTGTTTATTAATTGAAATATAGAGAGAATCATGTGAAATATAAATTAGAAAAGGTAATACAAAACATGTGAAATATATAAAAGATTAATAGAAGTAAAGACTTTTTGTAAGCCTCGTCTCTATAAGAGGAGATAAACTCTCCTAAAATGCCTTAAATTGTGCATGAGATCACGGATTAAAATCCTAAAATAGATGAAGAAGAATTCACAATAAGAACATTATTCACAACACGAAATATCTTATATGAATCAAAATTCTGATAGTTAATGAGAAATTAAAAACTACTAAGAAGCTAGCAAACTGCTAGCAGACTAAAAAACTACAAACAAAAAAATTTAATAACATTAATTAGAGCAATCTTAATTAAATATTAAAATCTTTAAACATTTATGATAACTCTAATATTCATGTTAAACAAAGCCTAAGAAAAATCAGAATTTATGTTTGCATCAATCCCCCTATTTGCAAAATGCTCTTACCCCAAAGAGTGCTATTGATAATATACTTATATACCCGAGGTTAAAAATCATGCTCCATCAGATATAGATCATCGAGATGATACTTCTAAAGGACTAAAAGACAAAAAGATCTTGAAGAAATACGAGCAAACTCATCCAAAAGTAGTGTAAGAATCATATGCATTGAATCGTCGAACAAAATTGAACCATGATATTGTATATGCCTTCAAAGAAGTTGATTTAAATCCCTCTAGTAGAAGATTAGATGCACTGTAGAAGAAAATGGATTGCCTGGAAAGAAATTTACAGTTGATTTATAAAAAACACTTAATTCTTTTTTCTTCTTCTCGTTCCCTTTTCATCTTAGGATTTTTCTCTGGTTTATCTTTATAGCAAGATAAGGTTAGTCAAAATAGTAGTTTGAGAGGTTTAAATTTTGAAGTTTTATTGCTAGTTTGATGGAAGAAATCTAAATCTAGGAGACTTTTGTGATAAGATAAAGAATTGCATTTTTTTATCACTTTTATTTTAATCAAATACAACAAGCTAAACTAAATTCGCTCCATCCTTTCTATTGGGACATCAAAATATAAAGAAAATAAACTAATTAAATTTACTGATTATTTCTATTATTCTTAACTAACTACATAGGCTATTCTTTTAATTATGCTTATTTAGTTACTTCTTTTGTTGCTGCCTATCATCATCACCACCATCAACAATAACTTTAAACCAACTATTTGAGGTAGGCCACATGAATCCTCATTTTCATTCATTCTTCCAATTGGTTGAGAGTGTTATGATATTCTATCTGTCTACACATTTCCACACCTCTATTAGAATATCAACAGGTCCAATAGCTCCATCGTAATTGCAAGCAATAAAGCAGATTATTAATTGAATGTAATCATAGAAGAAAATGCTATAGATGCAATCTAAAAAGTGCAAACATCATGATTCATCGTATCACAATGTTAGCATGCAACTTAAGGAAGACAACGTTATCATATAAAAAACATGTTCATAAAATAAATTCAAAATAATGCGAGTAGCATTTTCTCATGACCTTCAAGACAGATGGTAGAGGAAATGAAGCTAAATTTGGCAAATTTATGTGGACAGCAACTTCAAAATGAAGAACACGCATCAATATGAACAAATATGAACTTAATTTGGTTTCCAAAATCCAATATCTAAACCAAACAAAAAATAAGCCAGTTCATGCAATACATGAAATTTAAACTGCACCAAAAGTATCAATCAGTTTTACTTTTAGATTTAATATTCTGGGAACAACAAAACAAAATCAATCCAAATCAGCCTTCACTGAACATTAGTAAACTGGTAAAGCAGTGAGGTATTAATCAAACATTCAAAAAATTTAACCATCTGCATCATTTCCTCTATCGCTCAGCACCCAAATATAGCTTTTTGATATCTCAAAAAATCTAGCAATTTAAGCCAAGAAGAAGGCAAAACAAATAAATCGAATAATTAGAGGCCATGAAAAACAGAACATTTTCCTAATAATCATGGTAAATTCGAAAGATGCATATGGATCATAAATTACGAGTATAAACAAGGTGCACCAAAGGCTCTACATACTTCAAGATTTTGTAGGGTCGAGAGGAGAGATCCATGTCAAACCAACACATCTTTCCCTCCTTGCTTCCAACAATGAGATTATCACCTAGAACAAAAAATAAGATTACCAAGTTGAATTTGTAGAATTTATATATAGTTATGCATACACATACATACTTACGTACATATTATTATTATATATATATAAACTTTCAAACTCCATACAATTAGTTTTTTATATTATTATGTTTATATATAAGATCAAGGTCATTGATGTAGATCTATAGTTTAATAACTTGGTAATCTAATTAGATCGTTTTTTTAAGACACATGACAATTAATCAAAATTGATGATAAAGTGACGGGTGATGCTACTCAATCAAAGCACCACTTCTCTTTATTTATATCTTTTTTTTAATCAAATCTAGTGAATTTGTCCTTGATGCCATTCCATACATTTTCAAAAAGAAAAACCACTTGATTAGGATATTCCAACAAATTTATAACCATCTAGCTCACTATCAAGACCCTCCATTAGAGTATTATCTTTGCATGTTTGATGCATAGCTAAATCAATTTTGAAATTTCATGGAATTTGATTTCCCGCCATTCTTATAGTTTTGATTAGGATGAACTATTTTGGCTTAACCAACGGGACGTTCGAAGACTAAAAAACAAGAAAAAAATAATAATAATATGGAAAGAGCTCCAACCAAAGAAAAAAATACTAGAATAGCATATGTGTATGAAAGAAAGAGAGGGTGTGTGTATGTGTGTATGTGTGTATGTTCTAAAGTAGATGAACATCATGTACCGCCAGGATGAACTGCAACAGATGATACTTCCTGCAATCCGGTCTCAAGCTTATTAATTAGCTTTGATTTCAGAAGATCATAAATACGGATATGATTCTTTGTGGAGATAAAGAAAATCGATCTTGTAGGATGGAAAACAGCTGAAACTGCAAGTCCCCGCAGCTTCTTGAAAGGATTATGTGTTTGCTTTTTAGAAAGTTGGTGCAACAATACAGCTTTTGTATCACGTGAACACTGGGTTAAGGTTTACATCAAGAGCAGAAAGATATCCAAAAGTATTTCTTCTAAAAAAGCACGCAAATCAATATTTGTCTGAATGGTCTTGGCACTCAAACACAAAAATGTAGCTATAGAATACATCAAGCCTCTCAGGGAGGCTTTTAAAAAACTCCCAGTTTGAATTATTACATGCAACACTAAAGGAACAAGCCAATAGTCCAAACATTACATTTAACAAACTTTACATTTCAGCAATTATATTTAATTTAAGCATTTCTTCTATAGAAAATAAAATATGATAATTTATTCAATTACAAGTTCAACATGCATCATCTGTGTTACAGCTAGGAACCTCATGAATCACCATCTTCTTTGGAAATCAAAATATAAGTAGAACTACTCCCATCAACAACCCAAGGATATCTCTTGGCATGATCGTTGGAAAATATGATATAAGCCTACTACGCTTTTGAAAACGCTCTCACAATGTTCATAAGACCAAAAATTGGTAAATTGTCTAAAAATTTAAACTTTTCAAGCCATCAATAAAAGAACATGATTCATTTAGAGCAGCGCATGTATGAAAAGAAAATTGGCAAATGGGTAAAAAAAAGACGTCCTAAGGATATCTTTTGGCATGACCGTCGTGAAATAGTCTCCTTTTCGATGCCACTCAACATTGGCTACTGCCTACAAAGAAAAACAAAAGAAGAAATGATGTTTATTTTACATGTAAGCATCATCAAATACAAATAATAAAAATAGGGGGAAAAACATAACTAAATCTACCTTAGTATGCTTAAGACGGATGCCACCGTACATTTCTTCTCTGGCCCAGCTCACAAGATCTGTATAACACCTCAAGTCATCAGTAGTGAGCCAAATGATATTCAGTAGATCTAAACTGTTCAAAGATAATGAGAATCACAGACCTCTATCATCCGTTGATGCCGATTCCTCCACATGGAGAAGTTCAGTAATTCTATGCTGCTCTTCAGCATCTCCAAGCCCTGTGTCCAAAAGAAGCACATCATGCCCCCTGCAGAGTATTTTAAAAATGATTACAAGAATGTAGGTCTAGTTTCATAAAAGTAAAGCACTCAAAGAGACACATTAACTTACGCCGATGCTGCCAAAATAGGAAGCTGAGGCAAAGGATTCCATGCAACATGATTTACAGGTTGGCCAACTTCCCAAACTTTAAGGCAGCGACCGGTTTCAACCTCCCAAAGCCGTATGGTTCCATCGGTCGAACCTTAATGAAAGAACACCAAAAGTGAAAATGCACATGCATGAAATGAAAGTAAACATCATTACAAACAATAGAGACAACTAAACACGAACCAGATGCTAACCACTGCCCTGATATTTCAACTGAAACTGATTTTACAGGACCACTGTGACCTAAATATTCAAGATAGCATTTCGATGGATAAGGCTTCAGATCTTTCCTGCTTGGTAGCTTTGGTTTCAAAGATTCAGGATCAATATTAATCTGCAAAATAAAAGCTCACTTTACATTCCTGTAAGAATCTCTTCCAAAACTGCAAGAATTATGAAAAGAAAAAAGTTAATCAGAATTCACTAAGCAGATTGATGAACTCTCTAAATTACTCGTTTCTTTCTTGTTCTAGGGCACAAGTATAAATCTAAGCAACGATCAAATCCTTCTTTAAGAGCATTCTCATAAGCAGGCACATTCCTAAGAGACTCGTATCTGTTAAAAATGAATCACACAGATTAGCATGTTCTGCTCTAGCATTGAAGAAGTTATATTAGCCCATGCAAAGAAGAAAGCTGATGAATACCTCTTAGGAATAAACTTGGGACGATCTTCCTCATACATCAGTTGGTACGAGTTTATCTCCTCTTGAGTAGGGATGTACTCTAATGATGGATTATATGATTCCTCATGGCCTGGGAATGAAGAACATTAAACAAAATTTGATTTACTACAGTTCTGTCCATTAAAAGGCCCAAAAAGAAACCAATGTCATATTTTCATTTGTTTATGAATGTCTTAATATACTTTATAAAATTACCTGCGAGCTTGGGTTTGGGTGCAGGAATATATTTCAAACCTTGCCTCTTACTTTCAGCAGAAGTAGAATCATCTCCCCACAACAAATAATGGCGGGGCTCCTCCTCTGGTTTTTCAAACTTGATCCAACCTTTACGAATTGCTCTAATATATTTAACAACCTTCATGAAACCACAGAAAAAACTAAAAAGCTGTTTTAAATCTTTCCTACTCAAGAAAAAAATGGTACTTGGTCATCGATTTTCAACACGTTTTGTGAGCAAGAAATCTGTATAATTAATAAATCAACTAATTATGCTAAAAGAGTCGAGGAAAAGAATATCCACAACTAAGCTTCTAAAAAAGGAATACAGATAATCACAACCGAATAGCAGATTTCAATCAACAATTTACAAGTCAATTCACAAGTTGACAATCACTTGATCAAAAGTTTTACAATGCAAATATGCTCCCACTTTAGGAATTGCACTTTTAATTGATAAACGTTTGAAGATAGTCTATATATTCTAGCGGTGTCAACGAGCTTATTTAGTAAACATCTTAGAAGTTATATTCAGCGTCCTTAGATTGAATCCCACCTACATTAAATTTGTGATTCAACACTCAACTTTTCCAAAAAAAAGTGTACACATGTAGAGTAATGAATTGAGGAACCAATAGTTAGGTTCAAAATAAGAGAATTATCCAACAGGGTATCGAGGCAAAGATTTAAGAGATTATAAGCTATTACAACACAAAACATCAAATGTGCTTTGTAAGAATGATCAGTCAATGGCTACTGAAGACAATGACAAAGAAGTCAGGACAAGACCAATGGTGATTCAAGCATATTATTTGATTCATCAATTCAAGGAAAAAATCATGTAATATCGCTAGAAAAAAGCTCTAAATGACAAAGACATGGAAAACAGATGAGAGAATACCAACAAATACCCACGCAGTTAATCAACCAACAATGCTGATAGGAAATACTTAGATCCAAGTATTCCTATCGCTCCACGTGAAGAAAACAACAAGAAAGTTGCTGTTTTCTACAGGAAATCAGCCCCAAACGTATGAAGCCTAACAAATGCATCTAACACATCAGGAATGGCATGGATGGTTCAGTCAAGGTAATGAAAAACACATGCCCGAATTCATTAAATAATGATCAAATGTAGCTTAAAGTGACAGAATTTACCAATTTTCCAAATGCCATAACAAATAGCAAAATTTTGATAAGTAAAAGTTGAAATAAGAAAGATAAACTCTCTAATACTAATCCTATCTAAATATAAATTAATATTTTCTTTAAGCTAAAACATTTATAAAAACAGAACGCTGCCAGAAAAACCTCAAGTTTTAAATAGGAGCTGTCCCCCACCAGTTACCACCCGAAAATCAGCAGCTACGTGACATGATAGTCCGAACATCTTCTAGGCCCGAGAGATATGTAGCCTGGGGGGTTGGGGGCTTAATATTTACATAGCTCAAACCAGCCACGTCAAGCCAAAATTTCAGTTTCAAACACAAATTTCGAGTCACAGTACATTCTACACTGAACAAAATGTGCAAATAAATGAACTCAAAACCTATTCTACATCAACAGAGCACCCATTTTATGTTTAAATAACCAAAAAAGTAATCATTTTCACAAAGAAGAGCAATAATCTCAACAGAAAACACATCTCCAGCTGGAAGCGTTTAGAACTTAAGGAGAATAGGTACACCATCACTCTTTGCATTTCCCTTTTTTTTGCCAATCATCCTATTAATCTTATCTTTGTAACTTAAAAATACTTATTTTATCTGCAACCTCATTTCATTGTTGCTGTTCTAATCAGCTTCACTCTCATTGCTGCATTGTAGGACCCTTAAATTGAAATATGCTACCCTTTTCTTGCACTTTTCAGAGCCACAAGCGATTCTCCTCATTTTCAATTCTCTCTCTCCTCTCCATGGTGTTCTCATTTTGAACTATAACATAAATCTTTTTGACCTGCTGATTGAAGTCAAATTCCACTGAATAATTGGACCATATGCTTCGCAAGAACTAAGCACTAATTTGGAATTCACTAGGATCATATCAGTACACCGTAATAGTATAAAAAAAATTTGGACCAAAATGAGTAGAGAAATTTTGAAATCATAGGATTAATGCTTTATATTTTTTTGTTATACATTCATTAGTTGGAAAAAAAGTAACTAATGCCAAAGGAAAACATGTTGAAGAGTACCCCTGTATTAACGGTAGACCATATAATCATTTGGGTTGTTCGTATGCACTTAGATTTCTTCTGGTTAACTAGACTGCCCGAAATCCTTGCATACAAAATAGTGACACCTAGAACAACTATTGTGTGGGAAAAACACTCAACTGGACTACTAAAGCCACAATAGGTTACCACATACAAAATGGATTGGATTTAGAGCATGTACATAATACATATCTCTAAATACCCAGTCCAAGGACCCAAGAGCGCCTACAGTGTTGTTAGGCTGTCAAGCAAATCTCTATTACTAAAACTTCATCTAATTTTCCAGGCATGGTCATGGTAATAACATTTTTTACAAAATCGAATGTATTATAAGTTTAACACCAAGCAGCATTTGGTTATTTTGTTTCAGGCAACTATACTGCCAATTTGAAAAGCAACAAACTATATGTACAGCTAAGCTGAAGAATCATCAGAAACTATAATAAACAAGCATAACAAAATGATAGACATTTCTCCCACAAAAGCAAGCTGTAAATAGGAATTACAATAAATTGCAAACAATCTTCAAACCAGGAATGTGAATTTCAACATTTTTTGTTCACGATTCACGAATATAAAGAAAACAGCCAAAAACGTTATTCATGAGAAACTTTGAGCGTATGAGATAGACTCAAGAACAATCCCACATGAGACATGACAAACCATAGAACTATTTGCTTCCATCTGAAGTAATGCAACCAAACAAGAGTCCCGGCCACGGTTTTGACTAGAAACCGTAAAATAATACCATGCAAATGATCAAACATCCATTAACGTGAACCAAGGATTTCAACAAACAATCATCCTGTCCAAAAACTTTTAGGGTCAATATAATTAAATTTATTCATAAATTGCATGGAAGAATGAATCAATTATAACCTTATTGATACATACTTCGACCAGTTGTCTAACACCTAAAGGCATGGTTGCACAAGTATTAAAATAAAAGAACTAATGTTAAAGAATAAAGATGACGATATAATAATGTGTAGTCCTAGATCTAACAAACTGAGATTCAAAGTAACTAGAATTGATGCATCATCTTAGAGAAAAAAAAAAGAAAAACAAATGTAAGCCTCACTTCAGTTCGCTAGAATCTCCCCACCATGGATTTAAAGGAATGTTAGTTAACCTAGTCAAACAACACTTTCAACCAGTTCTTTTTGACAAAAATCCGCTATTGGACGCTTATCCCATATTTATAAAGCTAAATGTAGCTAATAAATAGCAACCTACTAATCCTTTATCTTCACCAAAGCTTAAATTCGGACATCATATGACACATTGAGCCAAGATTACAACAATAGAAGTGTCCATAGCTTGCAAGAGATGCATTGAGCAGGAGAGAACTTAAGGCAGGCTATTGAACTTTCAAAAAGAGTTTTTAAATATTTGCTTGCTGCAGAAATTTACACCATGGATAGCTATCTTACCACAAACAATGAGGAAAAGCTTGACAGTTGGATTTTAGATAAGCTAAGCTAATGCTCAATTCTTCTTGTCAAAGTTTTCATTGAAACATCTTCAATTTAAATTCAGGATGACAAAGAAAAAAGTGACCCTAGCTCTGCATAAGATGAGTAGGAAAACCAAAAAATGTAAACAGAACGTCAAAAAGAATAGCTGCCTTTACATTATTTAATCCTTTGTTCAGAAAATTCCCTCAGTTCTGCATTAAATGAATTCCAAAATGAGATACTGTTCTACCTTCACTAAAGTTCCTCTAGATCTTGGTCTAACATAAAAAAACTCCAATTACAGCCATTATAAATCGAAAAATCTTTGAATGCGAGCAGACAGATGTATTAGAAAAGAATAAAATGATAATCAAAATATGATGTACCATTTAGATAAAAACAATGATGCTTAAGATGAAACAGGTTTTTCTACGTTAGGGGGACAAAAAAATGAACTATTCTAAAGCAGGGTAATCAAATTAGAGAACAGGAGCTGAGGAGTCCTTTAGGTGTCATTAGAAATGATGATAATTAGTGCCAAAATAACCAAAATTTGAAAGGAAAAAAAAAAGAGAATTTGTTCCATTTGAATCATGAACGTGCAAAACTCAAATTACTACATAAAAATGGCTTTGGCAACAACAGCTTCCATTAAAAGAGTAGGTAGTATTTAATAAAAAAAGGTTACATAAGTGAAAGATAGTGAAGTCCCAAACAAATTTAAAAAAAAAATAGTAGTCACTATACAAATGAAAACTTACTGATTGCTGAAGCTTACATACAAATAATACAAAAACCTAGGAGGCCATACCTTTTTGTGTTCCCACTTGGAAGGAATAAAACGCCTCTTTGGTTCGGGTGCATTAGAGAGTGGATGTCCTTTGTCCTCCCAGTCAAACCAATCAACGTATGGCTGAAAGAATAATATGTTTGTCACCACAAAATCATGGATTTTCTTACTAACAACATTAAGCTTATTCAGTTTAGCATGTGGAGCCTTTCCTATATAAGGATAAAATTGAAGTGAACTACTAATATACTTAAAAACTTGAAATGGGATGTAGCTGTGTGTACAAACCGCATAGGGATCCACTTCAGTATGAGGGGTGCTACCCTGCAACAAGCGTTTGATAAGCTTCATCTCCTTCTTTGTCAATTCTACTTCTTCATCATTGTATTCATCATAAATTTTCCTCCTATTTTTAAACAAAAAAATAAGATTAAAGAAGGGGAAACTATATCCTGTATATTAATCTAAATAGCCAGTACACTATAAACAATATTTCAAGTTGTTCTAAACATAATGAACAATTGAAGAAATAAGTAGCATCAAAATTAATTTTTAAGGAAAATTTTAAAAAACTGACATGTTAACTTTTTTTTTGGTGGGGTTTGGGTTGGGGAGGGGGGGGGGGACCAAAAAGGTCCATTAGTTAAAATGGTTAATAATATAAGCATAGTTCTTCGACAGAATTCAGGACATCTAACAAAAACTGAGATGTATTTAATCAATATTTTCTTCATAACTCCAATTCAGCTGATGTGCAACCTACCTTTCAAGTGATCTGAGGTTATCTAGGTGATAAGTCCTGTGCAAGTAAGCCATACACCTTAAGATTTATCAATCATAGTTATGTGGTTTTATATGTAAAAGAGGAAAAGCCAGAAAGGAAAAGATGAAGGACAAAGCTAACGAAGTTAAAGATTACATGCAAATCTTGAAAAGAAATGTTATGTGTTATGGTATTCATATCAATCCTTTCCCTGAGAAACCAACAAAAAGAATTAAAAAAACACATTAATATATAAATGTGTTATGCTTATCATGGCAAAAACTGATACACAACTAACCCTGAGAGTGAAGCAATGCTAAAGAATAGTTAAAATCAAGTTCATGAATACATCCAGCAGAACTGGACGAATGATGTTCTAAGAATCTGAGCACAGCGAAGTTTAGCAGCAAAATAACTTAAACTGTATCTTCAAAGATTGTTGGGAGCATGGGCGGAACCACTACAAGCTTAGGGGGGGCAATTGCCCCCCCTAAAAAAAAAAAAAAAATTATAGTAGAGTAAAAAAAATTTTTTGCAAAAAATTTTTTGCCCCCCCCCCTCAAAATTGAAGCTGGTTCCGCCCCTTTGGGAGGTTATGATTACAAATGCTAGACAATCCCATGGAAGGCATACTTGATGTGATTTATTTCAAGGGTTCAAGGATATGTTAGACCGGTCCAGGGTGGACCACGGCTCATGTATACACCAGGCAGAACAAGGGTTCCGCCCAGTAGGGGGCCGGATTCTGTGGTGGGGCCAAGCAGTCAATTAAACATTAATTAAGGATGGGTTTGGGAGGAAAAATTCAAAAGGGGCTGTTTAGGGATTAGGTAATTATGTTTTGCTTTAAGTAGATTTTTCTCCCTAAGGTTAAGGTTATGTTCTGGATTTGAAGAACCTGTATTTCTCTTAGAGTTTGCTTGGGCCCTAGTCGCCAGCTAGGGATTCGGAGAGCCGGATCTTCCTATCGAATTGAAGATCCATTGTATCTTGTTTTTTTTTTTCTCCCATATTTCAGTAATTATCAACTTTTCCTGATGATTTGCTACCAATTTCCCGAAAAGTTCTGTTTCTTCTTGCTGAAATTCCAAATTTAAGGAAAGAATTGTTCAATTTTTGCAAATATTTCCTATCAAATTGATATTAGAGCGCTTTCTTGGACGGAAAAAAAAGTTATTTTCGTTGTTTTTGCGATTGGAGCCTACATCCAATTAATGGAAGCAAAGAAGATGGAAGCATTGGAGAGCGAGATGGAACAACTCAAGGTTGGAGTAGAGGAAAAATATTATGGGGTGAGAGGGAAGACTCTCAGTCATCGAGAACCGCTTTGGAAACTTTGAAGAGATGATGATAAAGACGCTCGAGATTCAATTGAAAGCATCACCAGCAATTTCTTAGGTGGAACCACGAGGAAAGGATATCCAAGAGGACGACGATGAATTGGAGAGTGTTAACCATCAAAGATCGTCACATGGGGCCCAGTTGGTGGGCGGATTGAGGTATTCCGAGGGTAGGACAGCAAGGAGGGAAGCCGAGCCCTTCGGAAGACTACCCGGGCATGGGGAGAGATGGAATGGAGAAGGGCATGGTTGGGGGGGAGCCATGGGGGTCAAAGTCAACCAAGAGAGGAATGAAGGAAATCACACCACCACTACATCAGAGGAATCAATGGAGGAAGGAACCATGGGAGTATGGATGCAAGAGCAATGAGGCTAAAAATGTTGGCCTTTGAAGAGGATGATGCTCAGGATTGGGTGTACTGGACGGAACGTTACTTTGCCACCAACGAGCTAATTGAGGGGAAAAACTCATGGCGGCGGGTCTATGTTTGGAAGAGAAAGCCCTAGTCTAGTTCCAAAGGAGGGAGGTTAGGTATATGATCTACTCATGAGGAGAATTTAAGGAGTGCTAGTTGAAACATTCCCGAGCCATTTGGGAAGGAGACATCCACAAGCAATTCTATACCCTAACTCAAGAGGGGACAATTATGGAATACCGGGAGAAGTTTGAGGTACTGTCGGGGAGACAGGGGAATCTCTAAGGAAGGATTAGAGAGGAATTTCATGAAGGGCTTAGGGAGGACATACGGCAGAACTCAGAGTACTGAGGGCCTGAGGCCTAGGGGCTTGAGGGACATAATGGAGCTGGCTCAGAGCAATGAGGAAAAAATGTAAGAGGGAGAATGCCAGCACAAGCAACAACATGGGAGGGCCCTATCGAAGTACCCCTAGAACTCTAGCTAGGGGTGATAACGAGAGGAGTCGAGCTCGAGTTAGGGGGTGTTCAAGCTCGACTCGTGAGTCCAATACCAGGCTTAAACTCGAGCTCGACTCATGACAATGAAACAGGCTCATTGAGTAGCTCAAGTTTGCCCGCCGTTTGAATTTGTGAGCCTCCGGCATCTTTCGCAACAGTCGCGTCCGTGGTTACGTACTCCCGTCGGACGGTCTTCCGCATGCGACCACCTCAAATGAACGGTTTTTCGCACGCGCATGTCGGAGGTCTTCCGCACACGCACGTCGGACGAACTGCTCAAAACCTCGAACTGTAGAACCTGTTATTTTTCGCAGGCAGCAAGTACAGACCGCCTCAAGCCACGTGATCTCCTCGAGCATTGTGAAGCTGACCGCCTCGAATTCGAGCAAGATTAGGCATGATTGCAGAAAGATTAAAACATTTAGTTTAATTTTTATGCGGGATTAGGCAAGTAACGCAGGTTCAAATTTAATAAATAAAATAAAAGTATTTTAAAAATATTAATATTGAATCGAGCCAGCTTGCGAGCCGAGTCTCAATCAAGCTCGAGTTTGAGCTCGATAAGCTTGGCTCGCGAGCCATAAACGAGTCGAGCTCGAGCCGGTTCGGCTCACTTACACCCCTAACTCTAGCACCCATAACACAAATAATATCCTTCCAGAGAGTTCCTGGGCATAGGTGTACGAACCGAACTCTTCAGGTTCTCACCATATGTGATGACAAGGAACTTGAGAAGGGAGGTGGGAGTGAGACATCGGAGGAAGAAAAACTGCATTTATACATGGTTGAGGTCTCCTTGAACTCAATGGTGGGATTCACTATGAAAGTGAGAGGAGCAATAGCAGACAAGTAGGTGGTGGTCCTAATAGACTGCGGGGCTACCCACAATTTCATCACCAACCAGGTCGCAAACCAATTGGGGATGAACTGTTGGACACAGGGTGTTATGTGGTGATGATGGGGACTGGAAAGATGGAGACAGGTAGAGGGGTGTATAGGTGAGTGGTCTTGACCATGCAGTGGATTCATGTGAGGGAGGATTTTCTCCCATTGGAGCTGGGGAGCACTGATGTCATCTTGGGGATAAGATGAGATAACTGTAGATCTTGGAGGATACCGAGGTGAATTTGATGCGGACATCAGACCCTTAATGTTCCATCAGGGACGTGGCCGATGATCGACGGCAATGATGACGCCTTTTTTTTATTTCAATTATATGTGATGTATTTATTTATTTTCTGTCTTTTTCCATTTATGCCCTTGCTTAAGAGATTAGTTCTTTGTAAGTCCCGAGGGCATTGTTGTCTTTTATTTTTTCCTTCTTGTATTTGTCTATTTAAATCCCTCTTCTTCTTGGAGAAGGACTAATGAAGATTATTATGAAAATTTCTGTGTTTTACTATTGTGAGAGTTTGAGAGTTCTTGGAGAGAGCTTTGAGAAAGTCCCTTGGTGAAGGGCAACGCAATACCCACCAACCTTGGAAGCGTCCGGGTTCGTGGTTCTCTTTTCCCTATCTTCTTCTTTCACCCTTACTCCCACATCCTTTTCATCCCCTAGCTTCCCCACTTCATATCCAACCTCCACCAAAATTATCAAAACCCGACGGCAAGCAATCAACCCACCCATTCCCTTCCTCTTGCCGCCGCCCCCACCAAGCCCCCTTTTCCGTTGTGATGATGATCTCAATCATCATGTTATCTTCCAATTTTAGTTGGGCTTGAGAGGGAAAATTGTAGTCAATTTGAAATTCAAATTTTAAATTTCAAAACTTTCCAATTTTGGAAATTTTTATTTAGGAAAGTTTTATTCATGACTTCAATTTAAATTTCAAACAAATTGGATGTTATAATAATTTTCCTAATCCACAATCCCTCTTTGGAAACTCCCCAAACCTTTCCCAAATCCCCTCCCTCTCTCTCT